>NC_056739.1:891168796-891196296 GCF_019279795.1 Protopterus annectens
TGCCTTTCATAAACCCAAACTGTGTGGGGTCCAGAGTTTGGAGATCTCCAATGTCTTTGTTTATAAGTTCCATGATGATACGTTCCATGGCTTTGCAGACGAGGCTCATCAGGCTAATGGGGCGGTAGTTCCCGGGGTCTGTTGTGGCCCCCCCCCTTTGTGGAGTGGGATAACTGTCATGGTGCGCCATTCAATGGGCACAAAGCCTGAGGTGAGGCTATGACTGAACATGGTACTTAGGTGGGGTGCCAGTTAATTTTGTAGTTCATGTAGAAGGTAGCCTGGGATGTTGTCAGGTCCCATGGATGCTGTGTTCTTGGCTTTGGAGAATGAAGTTTTTACCTGTACAGCCATGATTACAGGAACTTTGCATTCTTCCGGTATAAAGATGGGCCCTTTAGGGGGTGAGAGGGGGTAAAGTTAGCACTGAACCTATCTGCCAGGATGTTGGCAATATCAGTTGGTTCTGTATATTTAGTGTCATTGTGCTGTAACTCAGAGCAGATCTGAGTGTTGCCATTGAGATTTTTGACATAGCTATAGAATGCTTTGTGGTTGTCTTTAGAATCAGTGGCAATTTTGTTTTCATAACTAGCTTTGGAGGATTTTATGAGGGATCTCAGCTTCTTACTGAGGCTGACCAGGAGTTTCTCCAGTCGTGGGATTTTACTCTTTTTTGCAACAGTTTCTTTCTTCTGTTGTAGAGTTTGCTTATGGCAGAATACCACCAGACTGGCATACTTTTTTTGGAGGATAGCATCTTGGTTCTGTTAGGGATAGCACGATCCATGCACTTGTGTAAGTGCTTATAAAGTGCATCTGTGTAGGATTCAGCAGTCCTACCTCTATTGTCCATCTGCATGGGTGTCGTGAAGTTGCCACTTCTGTCTTAAGACGCGTGAAGTTGGCTTTGGAGAAATTTTTTACGGTTGTTTTCCTAATGGGGGGTGGGAGCGGGATGTCGATGTCTAGGGTGATTAGCTTGTGGTTGGATCTGACCAACGAGGAGCTGACCTCTGGTGTGGAACACCGGTCACCATGTTGGTGATGACCAGGTCTAGGGTATTCCTGCCTCTGGTGGGGGTGTGGCTAAGTTGATCCAAAGTATTGGAATTGATGATTTTCAGAAAACGTTGAGCAAAAGAGTTGGTACATGAGTAGTTCTTCCCAGTTAATTGTAGGGTAGTTGAAATCACCCATTATTAGAGTGTTGGGTTGTACCTTAATATTTTCCAGTGTATCAAGAAAAGAGGAGTGGGAATCCTGGGGCATGGTGGGGGGTCTGTAGCAAGCTACAACCTGGATTGTGGTTTTGCCCAGAGTTAGTTGAACTTAGATAATCTCGGATGCATTATGCTGAGCAACTAGCTTGGAGGTGTGGATATCCTTAATGAATATGAACACTCCTCCACCTTTAGTGTTTCGGTCCGGGTTTGGTGGCCAATGCACAGTAAAATACAATTTCCCTTAAAAGCACACAGAGATCACAGTCAGTCTGGGGCTGGTTTCTCCCTTTCTCTCCAAATCCCCAATAAGACTCCCCACTGGCACAGCTATAGGTTCCAGATCTCATCCTAGTGGTCAAGCTAAAACCTCCAGCACCCTCTCTGTCCAACCAATGATTCATGTCTCTGCCCAAGTAGCTGACACACACACACACACACACACACACACACACACACACACACACACACACACACACACACACTTTAAGATATGAGTTATATACAAACACACAGACACTCCTGTGGAAGGCTGGCACAGGTTCTCCAGCTATGCTCTTTCCTGCCAGTCTATAAGGTAGCACCAGCTGCCACCAACAACTAATATCAGCTACTAAAAAGGCCCTTACCACAGGGTGTCCAATTAATACTGTGCAATATTATTATCCAAATAGTAAGTGTGACTGAGCAGCAAGACTATTAGAGTGGCTTTGTGCAGTATCACTATAAACATGCAATGTACTCTAGAGCTTAAATTATCTCCACACAAAACAGCCACAGTTGAAAGGTTTAAAAATATTTAATAATAAATAATAAAAACACAAGACAATACTTCTTACTATACAGTGCTAGTCAAGAGTTCAGACATCACAGGAAAATACTTAAAATATTACTGTAGAATAGTTCTGACATAAATATAGAAAACAGCTAGACTAAACTTACTATTTTCTATCTTTTCCTAAGAGCAATCACAGTTCTAAATAAACTTACATATAGAGCAACAGCAGAATACTGGTGAGTTGTTATCAGCTTTAGACAAAATCCAAAACTGCTCTCTCCCTCCCTCTCTCTTTATAAATAATGAGTTTTTGTAAGTGAATAAGCAATCTAGAGAATGTTTAGCCAGTTAATGAAATTGTTTTATTTCTTAAAAAGAAGTGCTTTTCAGTCTCTCTGTCTCTCTCGCTCTCTGAGACAGTCTTTTAAATTGATAATACATCACTGCTGACTCATTTTAGATTACATCATTCTTCTCTGGTTTCCCAGGCTAGCAGAAACTCAGAGTTTAACATAGCTTAATGTAAATGTAATGTAATGTAAAATCTAGCAATTAACTCTGGTCTCAAAACAATAGAAAGAATCTGGTGGTCCAGACATCATGGCTCCGAGTTTGAGATCAAACAGTCCTACAAGGCTTTACTTATCAGCTTTCTTCCAGCAGAGTGCACTGCTGTAACATTTTTGACGTTCAACATTTAACACAATTTTATTCCATTTAAGAGAACAAGCCTGTGGCTTATATTAATATTTACAAATGACAGAATTATCTACAAAATTCTATCTAGCTAGGCTGGCAGCCTTAACAGAGGGGAGCACCATATAGGAGAGAAGGTAGAGGAAAGGTTAAGGCAAGGGTATGTTTTGTAGACGGCTAAGAAAGTGCTTATGTCTATAAAGAATATCCAATTTTTGATGTGTTTTTTATACTATTGTGTACATCCAGGTCAAAATCTAAGATGATGCCTAGTAGTTGTTGTGTGGGACACAACCTCAATAATGGTTTTGTTCTGGAAATGTATAGAGAATTCAGTCTTGTTTAAGGGGGGGTGGATTTCTTAGGAGTAACAGGAGTTTAGTTTTATCATGGTTTAGAGCAAGGTGATTGTTGGTCATCCAAGTTTCAGTAGATGTAAGGGCATTTTGGGTAATTTTTTGAAGTTCAGATGTAGAGCTTGCAGAGTAGATGATAGCTGAGTCATTTGTGTATTGTATTACAAATCCGTGACTAAGAGTGAGGTGAAAGTCTTTGATGTAAATATTGAAAAGAAGAGGCCCTAGTATGGAGCCTTGAGGAACACCTGTGGATGTGTCAAGGAATGAAGAGAAAGAGTGCTGCCATTTAGTAGATTGTTGCCTGTTTTTGAGGTAGTTAGTGAACCAATTTAGGGTTGGGGGAGATACCTAGTTTAGAAAGTTTTGTGAGAAGTAGAGGGTGAGAGACAGTATCAAAGGCTTTAGAGAGGTCAAGAAAGAGTGAGGATACAATTTTACCTGTATCTTCAGCTCAGTTAACAGTATCCATGAAGGATATAAGAGCTATAGTAGTACTATGGCCTGGCCTGTACCCGTGCTGAGTAGGAGAAAGGAATTGATTTTGAAGTATTTAGTTTAGACGTTGAGTGTGAATGCATTTTTCTAAGATTTTTGAGAGTGGGAGAAAATAGCGATGGGGCGACAGTTGGAAATTTCTTTACTACTACTGCCTTTGTGAAGGGGGAGAATATATGCTTTTTTCCAGATAGTAGGTACATAGGACTCTTGGATAGATCTGTTAAGAAGTGTACTGATTGGGTAACCGATGGCTTTAGCTGACATTTGTAGGTATTCCGGGCCAGGGGTAGGTTGTCAAAAGCATTAGACCCAGGTTTGAGCTTGAGACATAGTTTTGTTACTCAGTAAGTATGGGGTAGAAAGAAAAGCTTGGTAGAGAGGGAGTAGTGGTATTTTGTGTGGACTGATTTTGAGGAACATGGTTAGAATTGCAGTTAGTTTGAGGGACGGTGGCAGTAAGATTAGATATGGTGTTGATGATTTACTTAATAGTATTAATTTACTTTAGCCATACAAATGGTAAATAGGTTCATAGCTAGGTACTGGGCTATCTGCCCGAAGGCATATATTAGCCCAGCCACATTGTGCGGTATTCACTGCCCCTTTGGTTAGTTCCCTAGGCCCTTGATCTAGCAGCTAGTACCCTTGGCTCCTATCTAGTAGAGCCGTTGGTATGATCCCTGGTGTGAACTTTCTGTTACCCATCCACTCCTCAAGGTTCCTCTTGAAGAGTGATAGTGAGGGGCTCTGTCTTATGTAGATCGGGACCTTGTTCCATAGCAAGGGAAGTCTTTGCGAAGGGAATCTATCCCTCCAGCATGTTCTATTTATTGTTGTGCTGAGGTTTATATCCCTAGAGCGTGTAGCTCAAGTGGATTTTGTTTTGCTAAGATGGAACATGGTCAACAGTTCTGGGTTGGACATGGCTCTGTATGTTGGACAGAGATTGCCTCTGAGAAGGTTTTATGCAACAGAGAAAAGCCTTAGTTTTTTAAATTGTGCTGCATAGGGCAACTGTTTGAGGCCAGTAATCCTCTTAGTGAGGTACCTGTGTGGTCTCTCCAGTTGCTGGAGATGTCTAGCCAGGTACATTTCAATTGGTGCATTGTACTCAATAATGGGTCTGATGAGGGAAGAGTAGAGGGGCACCACTACATCCTTAGATCTTGATGCAAACCCTTTCATGATCAGATGGGTCACATAGAAGGATTTTCTAACCACCTTGGCAACATGGTTATCAAAGGAAAGCTATCTACTTGGGTCCCTAGATCCCTTATTACTACTTCAGATTTCAGGGGGTTACCTCCTATGTGGTAGTTTACGGGTACCCTGTTTTTTCCAAAGGGGATTACTACACATTTTTTAGCATTTAGCTTGAGACCATGGCTTTGACACCATGCATCAGTCTCATTAAGGCCCTTCTGGAGGATATCCATGTCAGCCGGAGACTCTATTATAGCACCCAGTTTGCAGTCATCTGCAAATTTGGTCAGCCACAGCCCTTCAGTGCTTTGCCTGTACTTCTGAGAAGTATATGCCAAACAGGAGGGGCCCCAGGACAGAGCCCTGAGGTACACCGCTCATTACTGGTCTGGATTTGGACATAGATCCCGCTACTCTTACTTTGTGGGATCTGTCTGAGAGCCAGTTTGTGATCCATCTTGTGACGTAAGGGTTTATGCCCAGGTTGGTGAGTTTATCAATAATACCCGAATGGGGAATGGTGTCACATGCTTTAGCAAGGTCAAGGTAAGCCATGTGTACCTCCTTTCCCTTATCAATAGCCTGAGTAACTGTCTCAAAGAAGTCCACCAGGTTCAGGAGGCATGATCTGCCCTTGACAAAGCCGAACTGTGTGGGGTCAAGTGTTTGGAGGTTCCCAATCTCTCCATTTATGAGTTCCATAACGATTCGCTCCATTGCCTTACAGAACAGACTGGTCAGGCTTATTGTTCGGTAGTTCCCAGGGTCGGTTGTGGGCCCACCCTTGTACAGTGGAACCACCGTTGCTGTGCGCCATTCTATGGGCACATATCCTGTCGAGAGGCTGAGACTGAACAGTATTCAGATGCAGGGTTAATTCATTTTGGAGCTCTCTTATGACACAGCCCAGGACACCATCTGATCCTATGGAGGCAGTTTTTTTAGCTTTAGATAGAGCTTTATTAACCAACGTATCAGTAATACTTGGAGTTAAACAATCCCATGGAATAGTAATAGGCCCTGTAGGTGGTGAGGGGGGGGGGGAATTTGCACTGAACCTGTCAGCCAAGATGTTGGCAATGTCAGTGGGGTCAGTGTACTTTGTTCCATTCTGTACTAGCTCATAACAGACCTGAGCGTTGACATTTAGGTTTTTGATGTAGCCATAGAAGGCCTTATGGTTATCCTTGGCATCCTTGGCAACTTTTGTTTCGAAATTGGCTTTAGTTGACTTGATGAGGGCCCTCAATTTCTTACTAAAGCTGATCAGGGAAGATTTTTCTGCTTGAGATTTGGCCTTTTTTTGTATAAGTCCCCTCCTTTTATTGTATAGTTTACTTATGGCCAGGGTCCACCAGACTGGTTTCTTCTTGCTTGAGGAAGGAGTCTTGGTTTTATTTGGGATAGCACGGTCCATACATCCCTGAAGATGCATATAGAGTGCCTTGGTGTAGGATTCTGCATCCTGGATATCATTATCCTTCTGCAAGGGAATAGTGAAGCTTTCCACTTCTGACGCAAGTAGTTTGAAGTTTGCTTTGGAAAGGTTTTTGACTATGGTTTCTTTGACTGGAGGAGTTGGAGGGGTGAGGATGTCTAGGGTTATCAATTTGTGGTCTGATCTGACCAGAGAGGGAGAGATAATAAATGTACCATAACTAACATGCAAATAACATAAAATTGACTCATTGAGCCATTGCCTCACAAGATCTGGATAGTAAATAGTACATCATAGACAAAATCAGTAAGTGGGAAGATTATCATAAATTAACCATTAGCATTGACAAAGCAATTTTACTGGTTCTTGAGAATCCCCAGACCATGTAGTATGGCAGCACTGAAACATAAATATTAACATATTTAAATGTGCAGTTTTTGGGTTAATTTTGGTTAGTTGTTGTATCTTTCGGCTTTTCCTGGTTAGGGGTCGCCACAGCGGAACTCCAGTCCGCTAATGATTGGCAGTAGATTTTTGCGTACCGAGTTGCCAGCTCTGATGCACAACCTTCAACAAAGGTACGCCCATTCACGCATGTCTCCACACAGAAGACGCTTTAGCTGAGAATCGAACAGGACAACGTCTTACTGTGAGGCGACAATGCTACCGCAGCACCAACACTGCAGTTGGTTAGTTTTGGTTAGTAAATTATCAATTATTGATCAAACTAATATTGTATGAAAAGAGTCTGCTAGACTACTATGCACAGTGGTAAAGTATATTGCATTAAGAATATTAAAGTTGTTTAGTAATGAGCATTTTTCAAGGTGGGTAGTGTTTATGCTGCCAAGGGTTAAGGAAATATGAAGGTCCTTTGTTTAAGAAGATAAATTATGAAACTTTAGATGGAAAAACTGTACTTTAACATTAGAAATATTTGATTAATCAGAGCTGAAACAAGACAGAATAGTCTTACAAGTATGAATAAGGGCATTCCTGATTTTAAACTGGCTTTAGAAAATAAATGTCTGGTGAAAGCTATGAAGCACTGTGAAGTCAGCAGATAAAATGTGATATTAATGAAATTATGAATATGAATATTCAGGACAGTCGATTACTGACATCTGCTGCTCTTGGCCCTAGCTTGCCTTATTTGTTATCTTGTTACTTTTGGGACAGTAACAGATTTTATACCTCAGTTTATATAACTGCAGTTCTCATTAGCTTTAGAATTTGAAATGCCTCAGTTGCTAAGTCTCTTTCTTCTGCTTCAATGCTCTCTAGCATAATTAATGTTGTTTAATAAGTTATTAATCAAGTTTAACAACTGACTTGTGTCCACAAATGAAACCGCACTGAGCAGGACTTCTTGTATGATGATTTAAGAAGCAACATGTCCTGTAGGTTGCTGCTACAGAAAAGTCTATATAAATTGATTACAAGTTGGTGCTTAACTTGTAGACGTCAACAGAGTAGTATTCTGAACAGTGGAGATGCTGCATATATGATTAAAATTGGCAAAAAACAGAAAAAGCATGCAGTGGGATTAAAGGCTTCTGAACTATCGAAAATTTAGTCAGTCATGTTGTGGATGGACAGAAGGAAGTAGCTGTAAAAGTTGTAATTGCTTGTATTTTACTTTTAAGGTTGATAGTGATAATATTATTTTTAGATATTTCAATAGCTTTTCACGATGACAACATTAGTTTTATGTCTAACCTTTTTAGGAAACATAGCTTTGGAATGAACTATATTTGTGTTGTAAGTGCATGCCCTTTGCACAGTAAGAGCCAAGCAGTACGACCACCTAAATAGGTCATATCAGATAAATAGGTTTTGGAAGGGTTTGCTAATTTCAGATCATTATTTATTGAATGAGGATACATTTATGATTTTGTAAAATATATTTTTTCAAACTGTTGCTAATGAGAGACAGGGGTTATCTAAACCAATTTAACAGGATAACAACTTCAAGCTGAATGTTGATACAAACAGGGACTCTGATAGTATTTATGATGATGCCAAATATACTCAGGCCGTTCCTTTGACATTTACTTCACAGGTTCATAGGCGCATGGGTGAATACTAGGGTAGCTACCTTGGATGGCTATTTTAATCCTAGTCAATAACCCAAGATCAGAATCAAACTCTTATGAGGTGAAGACCTTAACCATTAAGCCCACCCTCCCATCCCAAGTCCACCACCCCAAAAATTCCTGACAGATTTATAGGTAAATACTGTGCAATCAGTCTGCAGACTATTATATACCTAGCCAATAACCAGATGGTGACCAATGGTGAGAATCAAACTCTTTTTCCTGTGCCAGTGAGGTAAACGCCTTCACCATTAGGCCATTTTCCACCCCGTGTTGATGAAACCGGCTTGACAGACATTTTAATGGAAAACTGGAAGGTATTTATGGCTTATCCAGATTTGCTTCCTAAGTTAGCTGCAGTCCTTATGTTCACAGAAAAAAAGGCACAACTCTAGGATTTTATCAGAATATCAGGATGACTTGGATGTTAAAAACAGAAATATTAAATAAGTTGGTACCTCTACATGTAACAGATGTATGTGGTGTAGATTATATATACAGAGCCAAATTAGTTTTTAGCATATTTGGGTTATAGTATCTCCAATAGAACTGAGAGAAGTATAACTTTAATGGTGTGTTGTATAATGTACAAGTTGATCATCATATAATGCCTTTTACATGAGTTATACTAAAATAAAATGCTATACTATGAATAAGTGAGCATTGTCTTGCTATTAAAATTAAAAATATTATAAGTAAAAATATTAATAATTCCATTCATGAAGGTGCAGTAACTTTAAAAGGTTTTGATTTTTTGTATTAGTGTGCATGATGATCACAGAATGGGAGATCTGGAAAATAAACTTGAAGTCTTAAGACATTCACTAGCAGATCTGACTTAATGCTAACAAACTACCTTGTTTAAATGACTTCATTAGTCCTAAATGTGTTTTAAAATCTAAACTAGTTAAGAAATAAATAATAATTTTTATCTATACTTCAGTATTATTTTGTATTAGATGAATCTTATTTTACTTTTATGTTTAACCTTAATAATATTAATTGTTTTCAGTCATTGTGTTTTTACTGGTCATAGATTTATATCATGTAATCTTAATCATGTGACATTTAAAGTCAATATATTGTTCTTTGTTCATTCACTTAATTCTGAGGAAATCTTCTTTATAAAATGAAAGACGTGATTTGAACAAAATTGTCCTTTATATAAATAGTGTACTGCTTTTCCTAAATAAGTGGTTGTTTTTTTCAACTTTCTTCAAATGCTATTGGTATTCCTTACCTTGTTGCTTAATCTGTTAAGAAATTTAACAAAGTTCTTAAAAAACTAAACAGACTAGAGAGTTGCCAATATTGAGTAAAACACTTAAGTCTTCCTTTACCAGAGATTTAGTTATGATGTCCAGTATTGATTTTTATCTGCTAACTCCATCTGCCACCTCTTGATCTTTATACAGGCATTCCTAGCAAACAGTTCTATTTGTACAATCCCTTTTAAGTATTATCTAACCTAGAAAGTACATGATCTACCCTCTTAAACATTGAGGCACTTTCTCTTGTTATTACCATTTTCCAAAGCAAAACTTAACCTCGAGGATTTTTTCCAACATCACAAAATCATATTACCCAGTAGTGTATTGGCCATAAAATGTAATATTAGCTAATCTGCAAGGACAATCACAATTCAATAGTTTGTTAGTCAAGGCCAGAGAAAACATCTTCAGGATACTCTGGACATTAAGAAATGTAAAAGAAAGATAACAATATTTGATGAAACAGATGCATGGAAGCCAGAGCAACAAAGGTCTAAACTGAGCAGAAGTGTTAAGAAGAATTATAATAAAGCTTTTAATATACATATTACAATGCAAAGGAAATATTATGAGAGGCATACAAAATATCAATAAAGGTGAGTGAAGGTAGACAAAGAAGACAGCAAAAAGCAAAAATAATAAGCGGGTATTTTTGCTCAGCATTCAAAAATGGAGAGATATCAAACCAAAAATGAAAATGAATCTGTGTGATGGAGTGATACACATACAGTAAAAGCTGGATAAAATATTAGTAGGACAATACTGGCAATCTAGGTGGACTAAATGGTTCTTATCTTACCACAATTTCTAATGTTCATTTGTTTCTGTCACAGGTTTGTGACTTAAGTCCTAACTGTATTTGTACATATATACTGCCTTTGGTCAAAGTGTATTTGTACATTTATTTTGTCTTTGGTCTTAAATGTCACAGTTACTTACTCCATTAATTCATTCATTGTTGCATTTGGAACAGTACCATTCATTTTTACTTCCAGCATTTTCAAGCTAAAGTGATATCTTTATGAAATCAGTGAATAAGTCTTAGTGGGTTGCATTATTTCCTTTTCATCCAACCTATTGTTTTAACTTAGCTTCCTGTGACAAAGTGGCAGAGTATCAGGTAGGGAAATATAGGATTTAGTGTGACGCAATAATGTTCGTTCTTATAGTAGATTTTTTGTGTAGATGGAATTTGCTGAAAACTTAGGAGCATCCCGTAAATTACTGTATCTGGAAACAAGTGTCAAATGTAGTCTGTCTACCTGTTAACATGCTATGTGCGTGTATGCTGTCTGTTGGTGAGAAGCATGAATGGACAGAGCCTCATCTTTAAATTGTCGCTCACTGCTGAATTTTTGAGGTTTTAAGTGCGATTCAGACAGAAGACAAATAGAATTCCCGTACCAGGTATATGGAAACATTTTTTCATGTTTTTATTTTATTTATTCATTTAAATGTCCCTGTTAAGGACTTGTTAAGTAGATAGCTAATTAGTGGGAGGCTGGCCTCACGGTCCCGTTGTTTACTTGCTACACACAGGGTACAAGGTTCGATTCTCACGTAGGTTAGTTGTCTAGGCTTAAAATAGCCCACAAGGGCAGTTAGCCTAGGACCAATCATATAAACCTATAAATTGTTTTAGCGTGAGTGTAAGACAAGTTTTCGCTCTTTTTTTAAACAGACTGCTTTTATTACTTCATTCATTTATTAATTGATTGTTTTTTTATTTTTTCTCGCCTGCGGACAGTGAGTTTTACAATATGACACATTTGAAGACAGTCCACCTATCAGGATGCACACTATCTAATAACTTTAGCTTATTAAGCTTTATACACCGTTATCCTTTCAGTAGTGCGTTAGTTTTGCAGTCCTCTGCATTTGTTGGTCTGCCCACATAAATGATACATACTGTGGTGTCGTACTGTGCACTGCAGTTTGTGTTTTATTGCATGTCAATTTTGTTATATATTATTGTTAAATACCGCGTTTCTGACTAGCAGAGAATGTACCACCTTAATGGGGACTTGTGTCCTGGAGTGATGATCCTATTCAGTAATTAAACTTTCTGAGCACAAAGTACCAGCATTCACGTTGTCCCACTTACCGTATTTAATCTGCTTAGTTCCTTTATACCCCCACAACAATCTGCAGCATGGCAACATAAATCAGATTATACTGGACAGGCACTTGCTGTGCTCCAGATTAGTTTCATAAAAGTAAATGTAAATATGCATCCTTTCCATTAACAGTGCAAGCTGTTCTAGTACAAAGCTATAGTTGATGTTTCCAGTTTGCACTTATTACCTTGCCTAAACCTGTGAATACCCCTTTCTGGTGTGTGTGTGTGTGTGTGTGTGTGTGTGTGTGTGGTGCGCGCTCGCCTGTGACAGAGACATAATGCCACTGTCCTTGGCAGATGGGCTTACCCAGAGTGCACTGTTACATTTGTAGCTTAGTTGTCTGTTGTAATTGGATCCCAGCGGGATAGAAGAAGGGGGTGGGTTGGGGAATGCTGCTGGACGTCCTCCTCTCCGACCTCATTGTTACGGGCTGATGTCAGCTTGTGTTGGTAGCTGCAGCTGTGGTTCTCTCACAGGGACAATGAGCCTCTAGATCTGCAGTAACTCACTACCACCCTGGACAGGAGCAAGCAGAAGCAGCAGCACTGCTAGGTAGGAACCAGCAAAAGAAATACAAATATATTCGTGGAAATGACTGGGGGTTGCTGGATGTGTAGCTCCGGCTGGGCATCACACTTTGTGTATGTGTGCGTGGGGCGTGCATTTGTGAAAGTGTAAACCTCGGATTCGCACTCTGATAGATCATGACTATGGGACCAAGCTGGCGTTCAAGACAGGTGCAAACATTGTGTATGTGCGTAATTATATGATGTGCTCGAATAACGGCTGCTTCCACGGCATTAATGGCACGAAACAATCGTCTTCCCTGAGAAGTCGTAAAGTTTTGTATTTATGTCTCACTGTTGTAATGCAAGTACGCACCTAGCAGCGTTTTCTGTTTTACTTATTTTTGGCTTTAGCATGTTGAGCCCAACATGTTCTTTGTCCTTTGTGGTTGCCGCAGCTTGTTTTTTTTCCAATCCTGGTGATGAAATGATCCCTAATTCTAAACTGAGATGGAAAACCGCATGGTGTTTTCAGATTAGGAAACTATTGAATAGGGAATTGCTAATGGTTATTGGGTTCGGGACTGTTTTTAGGCAGATTTCATATAATTTCGGTTTGAAGCTGTGCATTTAAAACAAAGATCTGCCGTGGCCTTTGTTGTCTTTAATGCTGTAAATGGTATGCAGTTTCTGTAGTCAGCGGACTGATTTCTAGGCAAGCACAAAAAAAATAAATAATAAAAAAACCCTCCTTCGCATTATTGGGAATTCAATGGCAATTATTTTTATTGTATCACAGTCTCCCCAGTGTATGCATTACAGGAAAGCTCGTGGTGTTAGATAACAACATCGCATCCCTGTAAAGAGCGTCCAGTGTTTTAGGGAAATTACTTTCAAGGCCTATTATAAATAATGAGTTTTTGTAAGTGAATAAGCAATCTGGAGAATGTTTAGCCAGTTAATGAAATTGTTTTATTTCTTAAAAAGAAGTGCTTTTCAGTCAAGATGTGTTTTACAAGGCAGATAAAGCCTTTGTTACAAAGGGTATAACCTTTGAATGATAATATCTGTTTGCAAGTTTCATATGTTTCTGGTGAGTGGCTACCATGAAAATTGTAAACTGGTGTATGAAATTAACCTGCGTGTGTCACAAAAAAAAATGTTCAGTGTCTAAAGTGATTTAGGCTAGTGTGAAAATGGCTCACAATAGAGTTGCAGTGCGCAACTGTACATGTGTACTCTGTTTGCTGAACATAGCAGAACAGTCCCAAGTGCCTGGGACCAAAGGAATATTTCTTCACATGGCACAAAAAGGATGCCAACATTCTTCTGTAAGTCTTGACACCCCCCCCCCCCCAAAAAAAAACAATAGTAGTAGTCTGCATTTCAAGTGGGAAATGTCTGTTTAGGAATTATGCAATATCCTTAAAACAGGATTAATTGAAAAATAGGATGTATTATTCTAATAATTGAATGAAATGTCACCACCCTCTGATAAAACCTTTTAGAATAATATAAGCTGCCAATTTGTTGGGGTTAATGGTATGAAAAGGGAAGAACATATGATTTAAGATAATATACTCTGTATGACTAAGAAAAAAATGTCAGGGACAGCAATACTTCTGATCAGTAATTGTACTAAATTGTCAATGTAATTAAAATGTAGTCTGTGTGGTGTCTAACACACTGCTTTATTAAGGTATGAGAAAATGTTAATGGAAAACATTGACAAAATCGAAGCAGCACTGCCTGATACTTGAAATAAGCAATGTGTCTACAGACCTCTTATGTACAATAAAGGGTTACAGTGGCAAAACAGAAAAAAATAGACTGCTAAGCAGCAGAAATGTAAAGGGTCTGAGACAATTATTCTTCAGTGAGCAAGAATTTTTCAACTTAGTATACATGTGGGCTCTTGCTATGCAATTAAATTCAATATTGTTCAGCTGTCTGGAACAGCGTCTGGCGTTACATTTCTGGGCATATATACATGGAATTATTATTAAATGCATTTACATTTTTAGCTATACTTTAAGCGAAATCATAGTATGTGCAGATTTGTCATGCTTACTCATTAAAACCATTTGAATACATCCTTTGTTTTCCATGTGTTTAGTTACTGTGGAGAAAGAGTTTTGCATTCTATAATTCAGAAGAAAGTCATACAAAGAAGATATGCAGACAACTTGCCCATAGCTGCACTTTTTAAATACAGTGCGTGCCATTTTGTGAGCTTTGATGTCAGATGTGTATACAGTCATGCAGCACTAATGCAGTTTGGTAAATTAAGCAACTTGATTTATTCTTGCCAGGAGCATTAAGAGTTTTTTTGTCACTGTATTGGGCCATGAAGTAAAAGACCCAGGAAACAATATAAACTTGATAGGTTTTATTGGAGTAGTTTACATCACTAAGGAAAACAAGTATTGGTACTGTTGTATCACTTGCATGTCCTTTTATAAAAACAAGACATTTTAAATGCGACTGATTTTCATTTAAATGTATGGGTTTCCTTTTGCCGTTTGAACTGTAGCACTTTTTTAAGAAGTCTTATATGATTTTTTTTTTTATTTTATTTTGTATAAATAACTTTCTGTTTGTATAAGTAATGCCAGGTAAAATTGCCTTCCTACCAGTAGTAGACCTTTTCACAAGTCTATGGATTAACAATACATTGCACCAAGTTCAGATAAAAGTTTGTTTCATACCAAAGAGATTAAGCACAAGGTTGTAGGGCACTTTACAAATATCCTACTTTCTAAGATTATTTATAATATACTTACAATCTTGGGATGTGTCTGCTGCCTAGAATAGTCTACTGTCTAGAAACCTAATTCATGAAGACTTCACATTAAATGCCATTTTCTTTAATTAAGAAAATTGTTTATTATATAGGTGTAGTCAGTTATAAGACAGATGATTAAAGTAATTGAAGTTAAAACATATTGTTTCAACAAACTACATTTGCTTGGCCATTACGAGAGCCTGCATCCTCCCCATGCGTCGTAATGTTATGCAACAAACTCCAGGCTCTAGTTTGACTCTTAAAAATATCATCAAGTTTTCAAGTAGCAAAAAGTTAAAGGCCCTATAGCACAATTTGAAAGGGGAGTGCAACACAAGTAACAGAAATACCAAATAATTTGCGGACAACTGTAGAACTGGACCTTCTTTGGCACAGAGGTCAGTAGCAGGCTCTTTGCCTGCTATGCCTAGGTTATGCCTACATTACGCCTTTACTTCTGTCCATATCTCTGTATCCTCTTTGTGTCAGGAAACATTTGGTGATTTAATGCCTTGCTATAAAATGATGATCCTTTTTTTGATGTTTAATGTAATTCTTTGTTGCTTGTTGTTATAAAAATATTACACAGTATGCAGTTCTGAATTTATCTTTTATAAAGAATTGCTCTTACAGCATGTTTGAGAACTGAAACTTCCATGTAAAGTGTTGAAGTGCAGAAGTGTGTAAGATGTGTTATAATTAATAATAATAACGCAAAGAATCCAATAATTCTTAGCAGTGTTATTATATATGATAGCATTTGCAGGAATGATATTCTTATAGCTTGGCCAAGTGTGCAGTAATGTAATGTTTGCAAAAACCTCACATTGACTAAGGTTGAAGAAATTTGTAACCCATGCCCTAGTTTTCTTCTTCTGGGGAAATTAGCACCTGATTTAAAAGAACAAGAAACACCTACGTGTACCTGGGGACCTCCTTTTAACAGCCTTATTTGTTTAAATTAAGAGATTGCTTTTGTAAGTACTTACCAGAGAAATCACCATTTGGAAATTATGGCCAAGAAGTACATGAAAA
Organism: Protopterus annectens; assembly: GCF_019279795.1. Classification (NCBI taxonomy): domain Eukaryota; kingdom Metazoa; phylum Chordata; order Ceratodontiformes; family Protopteridae; genus Protopterus; species Protopterus annectens. Next base: position 891,184,805 of record NC_056739.1, read on the forward strand.
CAGAGAAAATATCTCAGTAAAAAGCTTAGAAAACCTAGAAAAAAAACAGGTCACATTAAGTATTAGAGCTGTTTAAAGTCCATTTTATCTTTAGATCCCAAACAGCAGCACATACTAAGGTGTGATGAAGCTGGTAAGTAACCTGTAACCAATGTTCTGGTCAATTTTTATTTTACGGTAACACATTTATGTTTATATTTGTTTATTTTTAAAAGCTGTTCATTATCATTAAACTTCAAGGTGGGTCTAGGTACTTGAGTTCTGTCAGGAAAATGCATAGTGCATTATTTTGCAAAAATACATTTCCTTCAAGCTGAAGTGAGCAAACAAGTGCCCCGTATATAGCTTTATGTATGTAATTACATGTGTATTTAAGTACAGTTAATGTTATGTATATCATTATATGGTATAGTGGGTGTTTATGAGGCGGTGTGATATTTGTTTCTGCCACAGAGTACTGGTATGTTTATTATTACTACTATCTGGTAAACTGAAAGAGCATTGATGATGGTATAAATTACTTATTTAATGACTAGAATAGTAGCTAAAGATTGTCCTGATATCAAGTAGAGGCATTTCATACATCGGTGTTACACGTGGATTTGACGGCAGTAGGGAGAGAGCTGCACTGTTGTTTGATATAAGTATGGTGAGCTCAGCTGATAGGAAGGTTTTAAAAGTGTAAACACAACAGAATCTGCTGTATAGGAGGTAGAGTGTAAAGGGCAGTTTAATTAGCAACACAGCCTGGATAGCCTTGGTAGTCTTTACACATAGCTCCTGTAGTTACCAGTTATTTGGAGCTGTGTAGCTGGCAACCTTTCTACATGCCTGTTTTAGAATTCTGTTGCTGTTGTAGACCTTTTTAACATTTCTGTCTTCAAACATAAGGCATGATAATTTTTTAGCAGAAGAGAATTCTGGAAATCCCAGTAGAAGTGCAGAATTTTGTAAAAAAAAACACAAAAGACTTCATGGAATACAGAATTTCATTCCTCCTCAGCTGTTTTACACATCACTTTCAGGATTATTTATATTGGTTCTAGTGCACTCTATTTGTTACCTTGTATATTTAGTTGTCTTTTGCAAGATGAGGGGAGAATTTACATTAAAATATGGAAAGACGTTGCTATGGGTGCATTTTCTTGTAGGCTGCTTGTGTTCATAGTGGAAAGGTGTTACTTAATCACCATAAATCAGTTGTACTGAGAAAGATGAGATCACACTTATGTAGACAGACTTGACTGCCTTTAAATAAAAGTGGAAAAAAGGCACTGGCTGAAAGCCCAGTGAGATGGAATAAACATTACTCTCTCATGGCCTGTAGCCTCACTATTGAAAAAGTCTGTCTCCCTCCAGAGTCATATTTCTGCTTTTGTCTTATCGCCAGCAGGTGCTTGTCTTGTCAGATATGGTATTCAGTTTTTAGCTTGTTGGGAGGTGGGGCTGACAAAACAGTGCAGAGAAAGAGAAGAGAGAGCGAGAGTAAGTGAGAGAGAGAGCGGCAGTGAGTGAATAAGTGAGGAGACTGCAGCTACTGTAAGTCTAAATGAACCCTGCTTATGATATTTTGGTCAGTTTTGGTCAGTTGTACCAACAGCTCCTGTGCTCACATTAATGGCTGTTCACTGTGTAGACATTTTTCAGTCTGTCTTCCTCTATCTGTGAAGTAAGTTTATTTTAAATTTTTAGAAAGGAGGGATGTACTAGTCATTTTGCAGTGCATACTTTGAATGTAGCTTTCACAGGCCTGAACAGGGTATAGAGTTTCTTCCAATTAATTTTCTCTTATGAGGAGTGTTTTTAACTGTATAAAGAACACTGGTGACATTTGTGCACTAATCCCATCCAGTGAGCATATTTTGCCTCTTTTAGCGAAAACTGTTAATGAGATATGCATAAGATTTTGGGATTTTTAGGGGTCATCCGAATAAAATATAAATAGCACATAGGCATTGCTGATTAGGAAGAAAAGGTACAAGCAAATCACCCTCATTCTGCAAGGACTGAGCTAACTGTTGCTGCCCTGGGGTTGGGGGGGGTGGGTTGTGGATTTATGAAGATACATCTGGCAGTCTGTAATCTCATCATACGAGGGTGTCATTTGTACAGTGTGTCCTTGGATTTTTACTGCCAGGCTCGTGCTTGACATGCTGATGGGGGTAGAGAAGATTACGATTTGGGATGCTACAGTATGTTTTTAGAGCTAGGTTTTAGTATTCGAAAAACATAATTTCTCGTGGCTTTTCCTACTTAGCCAGCTTCTTACCTGGTTATTTGAAACCCTTTTTAGAAACCTTTCGAAATGTCCTTTAAAGTCACTTTTGTTACTTAGAAACATAGAAACAATACTAGACAAGTGATGATGGGGACCATAAGATGCAAAGCCATATACACCTTTCAGCAGACAGACTTAAAGCTTCCTACCACCCTTTTCAACCACCTAATAGTACTTAACTCCCAAATTTAGCAGGGTCATACAGGATAACCCTGATGTAAATGTGTGCTTAGCCATCTAGTCATTAATACTAGCCTAAAAGCAGCCAAAGTAGTACTTTGCTTGACCTCTAGTGGTGACTTATTCCAAAGGCTGGGAATATTTTGAGTTGGGAGTGTAATTCTCCAGCAGTTCTTGTTTATTTGTTGGTGTAGATTTAAGTCTGTAGTGTGCATGTTTGTAAAGCTGCTTGTTTTGCAAAGAAGTAAGAGAATGAAATTGGATCATTTGTAGCTGAAAAAGTAAGACAGGACACTTCAGAGCAGATGGTAAGCTACCGAATATAAAAAGAGCTGTAGTTGCCTATCATGTCAGTTGAAGAATTTAAGGCATTTAATTTTCTTGGTTAGAAATCTTTTGGGTCTTTCCAGTGGAGCGGTATGCTTTGATTTCTACATACCAATGGGTGCATTTTATTAGATGATGGATTGCAGGACTTCTTTGGATTTCAAAGATATTCTCTCAGTAATTAACTAGCTCAGATAGAATGATTTCTTGACTGTGGTGGAAACATGATGATCAAATGAGAGAGAGTGTTGTCCACAGAAATGTGTCAGTTCCCTAATGACCATGTCTGTCTAAAAAGGAGCAGTGTTTTTTTTTCAGAATGCTACTGTGATGTACTTTTTTCATTTAGCATGAGACCATTTTCAATGCACCACATATTTGCATATTCCAGCTCCTGCTGGAGCTGTTTTGTATCAGAGGATGAGCAGATAACAGTGCCCAGCTTACAGTCATCAACAACTTGGTCAACCACACTTCTGGGATATCTACTTGGATATCTGCAAAATAAATGCCAAGCAGAAGAGGGCTTACGACAGATTCCTGTGGTACCCTAGTTACAGTTTTTACATTCAGCGAAGATACCAGCAACTGTCACAACCTGGGTTCTGTTGGATAGCAAATTTGCAATCCAGCAGATAACACATGGTTTTAGATTACGTTTGTTTAATTTTTAAGTAATACAGACATTGGGGGTTAGTGTCAAAAGCCTTGGCCAGGTCAAGGTAGGTAACATGCATGGAGTGACACTGTTCACATCCCCTGAAACCTTTTCATAGAAACTTGCTAGGTTCAGGAAACAGGACTTGCCCTTCACAAAACCAAAATGAGTGGGTTCTAGGTCAGTTAAGTTGCTTATGCCCATTTAAATGAGTTCTACTCCATAAGTTCCATGCCTTTGCACATAAGACAGGTGCTACTGGTAGGCCTTTAATTTCCTGGGTTTGTAGATGGGCCGACTTGGTGTAAGGGAGTCACAGTAGCTTTTCTACAGGTACCCAGGTACAAGCCCTGAGGTTGAGATTTTATCTGATTATTATTTGTGTTTTTTAATATGCAATGTTTATGAAAAGGTTAGAGATTTATTTGTTCCCTTTATTCTTTCCTCGTTGTCTTGTTTCACTATTTCTCCATACTTGCCAGTGTTTTACCAGTCCCTGTGTATCACCTAGCCTTCCCCAAGTGTAACTCCATTAACAAATGAAAGCTGTCTGTTTCTTCATACATTTAGGCAATGTAATTAAGTATAGAATTTATGTCCTGTTTTTGTAAATTCCCTAATATGTTATTGCATTATTTGTTGTTATGATTCGCACAGACATCCTTGCAAAGTTCAAGTTTCCTTCTTTATAGGCTTATTTAATATGTAATGTTATTACTTATACATTTTTGCTTGCATTCAGCACTTCTAATGAAGGGGACAGCCTCAATGCAATGGAATTTCTTAGAGAGCGAACTGCAAATAAACTGTCTTTCGGCTTTTCCCGGTTAGGGGGTCGCCACAGTGGAACCCCGGTCTGCTAATTATTGGCAGTGAATTTTTACGGTGTCGAGTTGCCAGCCCGGCGCCCAACCTTCAAGGAAGGCACACCCACTCACGCACGCACCTACCTGTATGTCTTTTAAGGTGAATTCAACTGCGGGGAGGACATGCAGACTCCGCACAGAAGGCACTCCAGCCGAGAATCGAACCGGAGAGCCTCTTGCTGTGAGGCGACAATGCTAACCTCTATATCACCGCAGAGCAAACTGCAAATAAATACACTTATATGGATATAATTTATAATGTGCAGAAGGAATCTATTGAGAGATAACACTTTTGTCAGTTTATTAGATGAAATATGAAGAAAATATCAGGTGGTCTGATAATATTCTTGTTATTACTTCTTTTTTTCTCAGCTACAAAGAGTAAGGGAGTCTGGTTAAACAAAATTATTTTATTTGTTTTAATTTCAAGTCATGCAGTTTAAGGACATGTGAAGGGCAATTTTTGGTTTCAGAAGTTGACATTTTATGAACTGGCTTAACAAAAAGAAATGTACCACATACATTATCAAATCAAAGCTAGAGAGAGAGAAAGACTCAGTAACAGAGAAAAGAAGTAGTAAATAGGTTGGGAATTGTCAAAGGTCACATGATCATAACTAAAGTGTATGTGTTTTATATATTGGTTTTACATTTCAAGTGTCTTTTGAGAACATCTACATTTCTTCCAGGAAGTTTGTAGCCCATGTTTTGCTTTTAAAGAAAAAAATATATAAGTCAGACCTGCAGGGATGATTAGCACTTACCTGCCAAACAACAAAAATGCTCTGTGTGCAAGAAATGTCGTATTACAACTGCATAGGTTCATAGGTTGGTACTAGGCTATCGGCCCTAGGGCCTATACAAGCCTAGCCATAACAATTCCCTGGCTATTTCTTCCTACACTATTTACTTCCCTGGACCCCTGTCTAGCAGGGTGACTGACGTGATCCCTGGGGTGAATTTCCTTTCTCCCATCCAATCATCAAGGTTCTTTTTGAAGAGGGCCAAAGAGGTGCTCTGCTTGACATGTATGGGCAGTCTATTCCAGAGTATGGGGAGTCTCTGAGTCAGGAACCTATCCCTCCAGCATGTTTTGTTCATTGTGATGACAGGGTTTAGATCACTGGAGCATGTGGCTCTGAGGGATTGGGATTTCTTTAAGTGCAGCATGTCCAACAGCTCTGGGTTTGACATGGCCTTGTATGTTAAGCAGAGATCGCCTAGGCGTAGACGATATGCGACAGAGTATAGCTGGAGTTTGCATGGTGACATTATGTCATAGTTCAAAAGCAAAGTGAATGAAAGCAGCTAAAAAGTAGACAATAGAGTTTCTGTTAACTTCCATTGAAATCACTTAGAAAAACAAAAGAAAAATAAATACCAGTAGATTTTGCTTTTCCTTCCTTTCTAAGTTCACAGGAGATTACTAGGTTAATGGCTGAAGGACCCTTACAAGCCCAACCAATATAATCCAGTTTTAAGCAATGTACGGCCATTAGGGGCAAGAGGGTGGCATGGATTTGTGCCTCTGCATTGAGTGTCTTACAGGTTGACCTTGTCCATAAGGGACAAAGACACTACCCCAGGTGTGAATTTATGATTTGCCATCCATTGATCCAAATTTCATTTGAAGAGGGCCAGAGAAGGGCTCTGCTTAATGTGAATAGAAAGCTTTTTCGAAAGAAGGGGCAGTGTTTGAGACGTATACCTGTCTCTCCAGCATGTTTTGTTTGAGTCATTGACTAGGTTTAGATCCTTAGATTGGGTGACCCTCATGCTGTTTGATTTGCTAATGTGTAGCAGCTTCATCAGAGCTGGATTTGTGAGTGCCTTGTAGGTCAGGCATAGGTCAACCCTTAGTAATCAGTAGGAGACAGAGTAAAGGGTTAGGGCTTTTAGTCTATCTGCATAGGGCACGTTGTTTATACCCTGTGTTTTCTTTATGAGGAACCTCTGAGGTCGCTCCAGCTGCTGTAAATGCCTAGTCAAGTATATACCAAATGACGCACTGACTCTATTATTGGTCTAATGAGGGTTAAGTACAACGGCATTGTAATTTCCTTGGATCTGGTCTGCAATCTTCAGTTTTATATTTAATTTCAAAGAAGACAGATATATATATATGGATCTACTATATTTGGTCAAATTTCATTTGGTCGAAAATGATTTCAGGCAGCCCACTTCACTGAAACCTCATTTGGCTGAAAGCAAATTTGTTCGAATTACATTTGGTCGAAAATGGTATAAAGCCCCCGCCCCACTGCAGTGCGACCCTGGAGTGAGAATATAAAGTTAGGGGGGGTGGGGGGCATAGCCCCCCACATAATTGCAGTTTATGCACTATTATATACATGTTTATCCATTAAAAATACATTAAAACATGTAACATAAGTAAAAATGTGTTGCAAAATGTTGGGGGGGGGCTGTGCCCCCCACACCCCCCTGACTTTATATTCTCACTCCAGGGTCGGAATGCATTGGAGCAGGGGCTTTATACCATTTTCGACCAAATGTAATTCGACCAAATGTGCTTTCAGCCAAATGAGGTTTCATTGAAGTGGGCTGCCTGAAATCATTTTCGACCAAATGGAATTTGACTAAAAGCAGTAGACCCATATATATATATATATATATATATATATATATATATATATATAAAGTGAGAGAGAGGTAATAGATATACACACACAGATTTTCATTCAACATACAGCATACAACATGCATTCAGAAATTCACAAGGTCACAGTGGCATCTATTTTCAAAGGAAAAGGTGATCAATTTTGACAGCTACAGGCCAATATCCATACATGTTACCCTTTCTGGATTACAAGACCTGCCTCCTGCAAGATTATATACATAACTATGATGTACTATCACATTACCGAGGACTACAGTATCGATGACTAGAAAACTGAGATGACCACACCAAAAAATGAGAATGTCAGGGCCCACAATATCAAACTCCCTCCTTGATATTCCCTGCAGCACCCATGTTAGTGCTTTTTCCAGGGTCTACATTGTTAAGGGGTTTTAGTATTTAATTTATTCTCTTTTTGTGGGTCTCAACATTTTGGGATACAAGTAAAGAAATGTAACTTTCCTTTTTGTTGTATAGTTTTTTATGATGGTAGACTACCAGGGCAGTGTATTTTTCAATTTTCAATGATACTTGGTGCTTGTAGGAACTGCAAGCACTATGCACTTTTTCTTAATGGACATGGAATTCATTAGTGAATCTTTCTGTTGTATTAAAGTCTGGGGAGCTGCAGTCATAAGCAAATGATGGTATTTAATCACATAGTACATCAAGGCCGGCATGTCTGTAGTCCTTAAATTCGGTGGGGTTTACTGTAGGAGCTTTTGGGAGTTTAATGGACAAGGTCACAAGGCTGTGGTCAGACTTCAGTGGAGAAGGAGGTACCAGAGGAGTAGTGCAAGAGGCGGCCGTATAAGTAAGAATCGGGTCAGTAATGATGTGCTCTCTAGTAGGTTTATTTACCAGCTGCTGAATGGATTTTTTGTTTAATAAATCTAGGAGTCTTTGGGTACATCCTAATTTTGAGGTATAGGTGCCCCAGTTTATTAAAGGGTCATTAAAGTCGCCCAGAGAAAGGAAGTTTTGGCTAATACAGTGATTATTTGGAACACTGAGGAATATTAAATGGTCACCGGGGGACAAAGAACTTGTTCTGTAACAAGCTATTACTTGATAATTAATTACCTAGAGTGACCTGTAGTTTTTTGAATTTAGTTTGTGAGTCCTTGGAAACCTGCCTGTAAGTAATATGTTCACTGATACATATGGAGTCTGTACCACAATTGCCATTGGGTCTGGACTCTGGAAGCATTAAAAACACAAAAAAACATGGTGTAAGAGAGAGTGCTGTCTGTACATTTAATTCCTTAACACCTCTTTGCTGTGGAGTGTCACACCTCTAGCATCCTACACACATCCCTCCGTTGCAGAGGATTTTCTGGAAAATCAACTTAGAAGTATAAAACAAACAACAGTAAGAGCTAATGAATTTGTACCACCAGTAATGTTATCAGTAAAAATCCTGTTTACAGTGATAGTACTAAGTGTCTCACAGTACCTATAGTAATTCTATAATATATATTATACTATGCTATAACATAATATAATATAATACAGTGCAATATAATGTAATGTAATGCAATGTACACAAGCACCAAATAATGTTATTCTATAATATTTTACAAAAAATGATCATATCTTGGAATCTTCACAACCTTGACATATATTGTCAGAGCAGTTTTGTTAGTGAGATGTAAGCTTTTGCAAGAGAACAAGAAATTCCTCTACTGAGGTGTGGTTATTTTGATATTTATAGAAGTATGAAGTACTATGCTTTGTTGAGTAACTACACAGAGCACCTCTCAAGATGTGCAACTTTAAGTGCAAATATCAGTGACTTTTTTTTTCAACATTGTCTCAGGTTACACCTGATGCCACGCAACACTTTGAAAGTCATTTGGTTTTGCAAATATTAAGTGGATATTGAAATATTATATATTTTTATAATTACTAGCAAGCAGCTGGCATATCTCCAGTACAGAGTACTATAACTGGACACTGACAAAGTATATTTCTGTCTCTCGCAATGGCATTTCACACCATTTTCCTCAATAACATATACTTCTCTCGGTTTTGAAAATAAGAATGTAGATCTGAGTAAGTGTGAAATGGTGATTAATGTCTCCACTGCAGGACATCCTAAATTAACAACCATGGTGTCATTTTGTTATGTGCATCTTTCCCTTTCTAATTCTGTCTGTTATTAACTGGTAAGTTTTTTAGTTCAGAAAAGTAGACCCTGAAAATCTGTGGATGCCATAAGAAGTTGTAAGTGTTAACTATAAGGATACATAAAAGGTGCTATATGCTTGAACGAAAGGCTCAGTAACTATGCAGACATTGATTGTTTTCCAAATACAGGAGTGCCTCAAGGTCTGGTAAGTTATTGCCTAAACTACAGGCATTAAGGAAAGCCACCTTAATGGAATCTGATCTTGGGACTGGTATGTTAGCTACACTGGAATGTCCATACACTAGACTCTTCCTCAAAAAAAAAACACTGGCGGGGGTGGGGGGTGGGGCAGAAAAGGCTTTGGTCAGTATGCAAAAGCCCTGCTGTAAGAGGGGCAGGCTATCCTTAGTGAAGCAAGCTGGATTGTTGCACATCTCACCCCATGCGGTCATATACGGGATTCCCTTTGGGAATGACACCACCTGTTTAACCAATTGCTGAAACCAATTGTCTTTTGTTTGTATCTACAAAGTATTGAGGTGAAGGAAGGATTCCACTCTGGACTAGTGTATTATCTGCATTTGTAATGTGGCTGGGAAGTTCTAACATGTCTCTACAGACCCCCTCAGGGTTCTGCATATCAAGTCACTCACATGCATATCAAGTCACTCACATGCATCACTATCAATAAGAAGACAGGGACAGGTGCTTTGAAAGTCAAAACACTGAAAATAAAATAAGTGCAAATGCAGAAGGATGCAAGCAGGGCCAGCCTTAGCAACAGTGGGTCCCAATTTGGGACATATCTAGGGCATCCCAAGCCACAGTCTTCTCATCACCCAGTCCCAATCTCTCCATCCTCAACAATTTGCAAGAAAACCACAAATTATATGAGTAAAAGACCACAAATATGTGCCAAATATATGGACATTCTGATAAATTCTGGACAGTTGAGTGGTATGTTGGCATTCATTTATGGATGCTTTATTAACACTGCTCGCATACGTCTCAACTTCTTTGCTCAAGAATTCTGGACAAGGGCAAAAGTAATGAGGGATCAGATGTCTGACATCAGGGATAATAAGGATAATTTTTAAATATTACTCTAATTCTTTTAAACATTAATAGGATTTGCATGAACATGTATTTTCTGATCAATGTGCAAAAATGTGAGGCAAAACCAGATGGGGACATTCTACAAAAAGGGATAGTGTGTGGCAGTTAACTTTAGCAGGAGCAGCTTGTTACATTTGTATCAAGCAGCTTGTTGTGCTATGGCCTCAGAGATGAAGAGCTTTTTTCCTCCATTGATCCTTAAGGTGAAGACCTTTATTTTCCTTACCCCTGAAGCTGTCAGGGGTCATGACTGGTAGGTGCTGATGTTGCACATGGGCAGTACCAGCATTTGTTAATCAAATGGTGGTATTGCATTTGCAGTAATGGCTGAAGCACTGAAGCACTCATTGTGTGGTAGTTTGACTGTAGCAAGATGCTTGCTACAGTTTCAGACGGCAGAGCCCTTTATATTTTATTTATTTATTATTTTTCAAAATGGGGCGGCCATGGTGGTTCAGCGGTTAGTGTTGCCGCCTCACAGCAAGAGGTTCTCCTCTTTGATCATCAGCTGGGGTGCCTTCTCTGCGGAGTCTGCATGTCCTCCCTGTGGTCGCATGGGTGCTCCAGTTTCCTCCCACATCCCAAAGACATGCTGTAGGTGGATTGGACACTCTAAATTGGCCCTAGGCATGAGTGCATGTGTGTGTGTGTGTGTGTGTGTGTGTGTGTGTGTGTGTGTGTGTGTGTGTGTGTGTGTGTGTGTGTGTGCCTACTGTGGAAGGTTGGGCGTCGGGCTGGCAACTCAACACTGTAAAACTCCACTGCCAATCATGAGCGGACAAGGTGATCCGCTGTGGCGACCCCTAACCAGGAAAAGCCGAAAGAAGAAGAAGATTATTTTTCAAAATGAGGACTTCTTTAGCTATGGATCTGGAGTGTACATTGCAGTGGTAAGTGTGCCCCCTTCATTAGGTGTGGAGGCCTTATTGTCCTCAGGTGGTAAGGATTTTAAAAATTAAGTCAGTTGTCTTTGAAAAGAAAAGTCAAAGTTGTTCATGAGCAGGTCAACCAGTTATATTAACTGATCTGTCAGTAGCAGGAATGATCTGTGAAAGGAAAAACAGAAGCCACCAAATATTTTGGTTCTACATATAACATGGTGGAAGGAACTGAGAATGACAATACAGTAAGATGTAAAAGCAATGATATGCTTATATAACACAGTACTAAGGCAGCTGAAAGTCAGAACTAAGTGCTGTTTGCATTTCTCCCATAAAATATATCTTGTTAGTACCTTTGACTTACAAGAAAGATCTCCATTGCCAGAATTTGAGGAGGCAGATTTTCTGGATAGCTGT
>NC_056739.1:891201296-891238796 GCF_019279795.1 Protopterus annectens
TATTATACTAGCTTGATTTTCATGCTGTTGATTATTACTGTTGTTTAATATGCATTTAGTTATTGTATGGATAATTATATTCAGGTTAATTATTGTTTTTTTTGTTTTTTTTTTTTTTTTGCTATTTATCAAAAAAAAAAACATTCCAAGCAGCTGCAGAGGCTGCATCCTAGACAACATTACTGATACCATTTACCATTGGGGTAAACCTCACTTTCTGTGTTGAACACTGTCCTTTTATACAATGCTTCTCCTTCAACAAGTATATTTTCACCCTATTTTATTTTATTTAAAAATTAAGCATTCTTTCCTTATAAGAAAAAGTTACACACTCAGCTTCAAAACTTTGTGTGATGATTTGTCGATCTACATCTCCACGATTAATCCCTGTCTTTGCAGTCTAAATGTGTGAAAGGCACTGAAGCCTTGCACTGCTGGGGTACTCTCTGTGGCTTTAAACTGTATCTCAGTGACTTCACGGATGTCCACATTCTCCAAGGTAAGGACAGCTCAGAGGGAGTGAAGCTTCTTGTTTAGACTCCTGGCATTGAGACAGTAACATCTTTAGATTTCCTTGGATAGATTTTGCTATGTTGGAAGGTTTGTCAATTTGGCATTGCCTAAAAATAGGCTCTGTGGGGTAGACAATGTTTTAGCCAATTTCAAAAGCCTAGAAGGGACAGATGCAGACTATCCTTAGTAAAGCAGTGCATTTTGTTAATCTTGTCCTCCTAAGCTGACAGTATTGTATCCCCTAGAATGACACGAACAAGTAAACCAACTATTAAAGTCAGTCATCTTCTGTTCGTATTGTGGCGTCATCCTTAGTGAAGGTAGATGCTGCTCAGTGCTAGGCAAGTGAAATGGGAATGCTACGTAAAGATAGAAACTTTACTTTAGCATTCCTATTTCACTTTATTATTTATATTATTAGTCTCATGTACAATGTTGAATTATGGCTGTGTCACTTGAAATTTTTGAATATGTTTTGGCGCCAAAAAAGGCATTTAAGTGCCTAATTTTAATTGTTTTGTGAGTTCTGAGGAAGCCCCGTAATAGTGGGTGAAAGCGCTAAACTTTGGTTTGTTATTTTAAATAATAAAATTAAGTGTTTTATTTCTTTTTGGTCGTTTGTTCGTTTGGCTATAGTACTGACTACCGCTTTACAATTTGGGCACTTATTGGTGTATTCGCAGAGTATCTTTACCTACACGGACTATGACTGAATCATAATGGTGCTTGTGGTGCAATGACTTGAGTGCTTGCATAACTTGGTGTATCCTTGCCCCTGACAGGCAATTGACCGTTGTTTTGTCCTTGTTCTGCCTAGTGAGTGGGGCATCAGTATGTCATACAATGGAGTCCCCTATGACTAAAGTCCTGTGTACTGCATCAGCTTACCTTATGGACTTGGCATTTGAGGTTCCGCTGGGTGTGACTGTATGAGCAGTGTCAGGTGTTGTTTCTGTTAAGTGCTTTTGGGTTTGCTGAGGATAGTCTTTGCTGGTGGAACATCTGGGAGGTATTTGGCGTTTAGGAAGATTTAATTGAAGTGCCTCAGGATAAGTAGGTCTATGTGGCAGTGCATACTTTTTGTGCTGGGTGTAGCATGTGTGTTCCTGGCAACCAGATTCTTATTATGAGTGTTTTTGCATGTGTGTTTTGCCTCCAGAGACACTGGGTATATACAGTTCACACACAATTTGTTGGTCTAACTTCACTAATGTTGGTTTCTCTAATATTGCACTAAGCTATCTTTGTAATAGGTGTGGTTTGAACAAGCTCTCTTCTTTATCTCATGATTTCAAGTCAAGGGCTTCCAACGATTCATATTTGACCCCTTTTATCTCCTCCTTTTTTATCAGAAGTCGTATTGCCAGTTTGCCACGTCCCTCTGTTGTGTTATTTTGTATAGTGACAATCTGCCTGTTGTGTTATTTTGTATAGTGACAATCTGCCTGTTGTGTTATTTTGTATAGTGACAATATGCCTGTTGTTGTGTTATTTTGTATAGTGACAATCTGCCTGCTGTTGTGTTGTTTTGTATAGTGACAATCTGCCTGTTGTTGTGTTATTTTGTATAGTGACAATCTGCCTGTTCTTGTGTTATTTTGTATAGTGACAATCTGCCTGCTGTTGTGTTATTTTGTATAGTGACAATCTGCCTGTTGTATTATTTTGTATAGTGACAATCTGCTGCTTCTTCACAGATCACCCAGTTTCTCTATGTACAACAAACAACAGTAGAAGACACAACATGAGAGACTGGTTTTACACTAACCAACCCATAGTTAATAGCATAACACTAAACCCTTCATACTGACACAACTAGCAGCAAGATTTTAAGCTATGCTAAACTGTCTTTTAAGTTTACGTGTCTCTTTGTCAGAAGTCAGTACCCAAAAATCCATCACTCCAACCCTTGAGTATGGACTGAAATTCATAATCGAATGGGTTCTCCTTAACATCTCGGTTAAACAAAACTGTAGTGAATTCAGTACTACCTTCTTTTAAATTCAGTCTATAATCTGTTCCTTATGAGGATTACTTTTCTTTTCCTTTTACAAACTACGTAATCTGCTTCATCTAGATGTCTGATTTACACTTAGTATGAACTTACTATCATATGTCATCTGTACCCTTTAAGATCCTACAATCTGCGAGAATTTCTCTTAAAATCACTTATTTTATTCTTCTCCGGCACTTAAAGAGCCTTTGATAAATGTACACAATCTGTTGGAAAGTAATTAATTCTGGAAGTAAGGAACCTGACTAAGCTATGCCTCTTCCATAGAAAAAATATTCAGTTATGCTGACTACAAAAGCTTCTAATTATCCATCATTACCCTGTCCTTCCGCAAATAATCTGTGGTTCTGGAATAATCTCTGTTATCTTCTTTGTTTGTATTTCTAATCACCTTCACTAATTGCCATGCGCCTGATTAGATATACTTTATTTAATACGTAAGATTTCAGTGTTTCAATTTAGTACATTATTTATTATAACTATCTTTTATACTCAAAAAATATTTTAATTGTTTTCTGTCTTATTATGAATTCCCCAGGTCATGGCTAAAAGGGTTCTTGTCTGACTGTCTAGGCAACAAATGATAAAATAAAGTATAAGTAAGTAAAAGTCAGCAAAAGTACATAAAAGAAGAGAACCGGAGTGCAAAAATGTGGCTTAGTCAGTTTGCATTTATTTTATTCACTTCTGTTATGTATAGCCCTTGTGTAAGCTGCTTTTAAATGTTAATCCACATGAGTCTGGTCTGTTAAAAGGACAGATAAGGAAAATATTCTGCTGTAAGCCAGAGTATTCAAACTAACAACAGCTTTATAGGTTTCCTTCTCGTATTAACTGGTTGTGTGGGATTCAGTCGTACCCTTGGTCTGTATATATTAGCATTTACCATTTTAAGTGCCTCATACATGGATCTTTAGCAGACATGGATAATGCTGTAAGTATGACAGAGATAATCAATGTTCAGATATTGGACAGGGGCTGTTGGAGTCAGGTGGGAGGATGGCAGTGAGTGAGTGACCAATGCAGGCTTACTGTTCCCAAGGGGATGTAGCCATGGTCTGCACACTCCGGTAAAACCTAGTGGAGGTAGTGGAAGTGGCACAGTGGTGCATCGGTTAGCATTGTCATCTCACAGCGGTTCTCTGGTTAGTTATCATCTGGAATGCCTTCTGTGTGGAGTCTGCATGTCCTTCATGCGTTTGTGTGGGTTTCCTCTGGGTATTCCGGTTCCCTCCCACATTCCAAAGACATGCTTCTGGAGTGTTTCTCCCTGGGCCTCTGCTGATAACGGGATCTGTCCCAGTTGGACTTTCTCAGTAAACAAATGTTAAATAAGATAAATAAATAGGTATGGTATGAAACACCAATGTGCTTAGGGCTTGTAGTGTATGGTTGAGTCAGCAAAGCAGAAATTTGTTCAGTATTCACGGTCAGACGTATCCATGTAAACGTGAAACATGTCCGTGTCAATGGGCTGATACTGCACTCCTCACTTTGGTGGCATGCATGTCAAACAAGCTGGGAAGGGTCAGGAGTTAGGGACACATGTTTGCTGAAGTACCAAAGGTGACAGTGGACCTGGAGCTAACCTACCCACCTCAATGGACAGATTTAGGATGAAGGACTCCATTCCCATGTCTCTTTCTTATCAGTAGCAGCTGTGTTCTAGCAGCCTGGGAGAGCAGCTCAGACACTCTGGCCCTTGGAGGAGAGGCAAGAGATCTCTAGGATGTAACTGGTGGTTAGAGTGCCATGAGAGCCAAAAACGCAAAGGTGTGGACACTCAAATGTATGTAATAATATATATAAGAATATCTATACATGTAGCTATTCTTATATATATTCAGACAAGCATCTCAGAATTGTGTTATGCTGCTGCTGCTGTCTGTGTCTCTATTGTGGTACAAGGATGATAGTTAGAAAATATTTTAATCCCTGCTTAGAAAAAGTATATGAGTGGGAAACAGCCCCTTATAACTAACTTAGTCTGCCTAAAACAACACAATTTAAGTCACATTGAAGCAATTATTGTGCTCCTGTGTACCTGTAGCAGGTGAGGTGCATTTCTAAAAAAATAAGAGTTAAGCAAATGCATATTACATACAACTTGGAGGTAGATGGAACCAAACCCTTGTGCCCATGCCTTTTCGTCATTAGAGTTGTGTCATTGGTGCTATATAATGTCGTTCAATGTGGAATGTTGATTAAATGTTTATTCTTCACAATAGGAGGCTAATAAATTATTAGTAATAGTTTTCATAGGTTCATAAGTAGATGCTAGGCTATCGGCCCAAGGGACTACATAAACCTAGCCAACAAGGTTCCCTGGCTTATGCCACCCAAGAAAGTTATTTTCCTGTGCCCCTGTCGAGCAGAGACACAGACGTGATCCCTGGGGTGTATTTCCTATTTCCCATCCACTCATCAAGATTTTTCTTGAAGAGTGCTAATGAAGAACTTTGCCTGACATAGATGGGTAGCCTGTACCAGAGTATGGGAAGTCTCTGGGAGAGGAATCTATCCCTCCAGCATGTCCTGTTTATTGTGGTGACAAGGTTTAGGTCCCTAGACTGTGTAGCCCGGAGGGATTGGGATGATTTCCTTTTCAATAAAGATTGGTTTTGAGTGTAACATTAGTTAGTGAGTACTGTTATTGCTAGGTATTCTTAAACTGACTCAATTTAATGGTTAGAAATCAAATTTCCCTATTGTATGAGGTATGGGGCACACCTTCCCTGTCACTTTTATTTGTCAATATATATTTCAGTTGTTTGTAAGTGATGAAAGACGTAAAGGAGATATAAAAAGAACAGACTGAAATATGTTTGCAAAGTGTTGTTATGTAGGCTAATTCTATGGAATGTAATTTTTATCTCTGTGAAAGTAAACATTATTGGCATCGTATTGATGAAGAAATTGCTCATAATTATATGTTCTTTCTTTTCCCTGCCCAGTAACACCTGTATATTGTGTTTGTAAAACATTTTTACAGTGGCTTAAGGTGAATTTGTGAGTGGTGGAAGGAAGAATCATTTGAGGAAATCACCATTTTAAAATCATCCCCTATTACCAATAATCTTTCAGTTTAGTGAAACATTTTATGCATTTAATAAACATTACTGAAGATTCTTGGGGGAGTGTTACAACTCAGAGGTTTCATTTGCTTGACTTTATATCTCTGCCACGCAGTCATCAATATCACTGACTCATTCCAGAATCTTCTATCTGAGCATAGGCAAACCAGCCATCTGTGATAACTTGTTCTACATGAGGAAGGTGCTCCTAGAAGGCATACTGAATATTTTCCTTACATTCTGCTGTGGAATATGAGCTTCTTAGGATAAATGAATATCAGGACAGTGCCGGTTTGCAGAAACTGCTCAGTTTTCCAGCCCCTGTAAAGCACTTAACGTTTTAATTGCTGTGGTAGGCACGTAATGAACCATTTGCTAATTTTAAATGCATGCAGTCTCACATATCACTATAAATCAGTTGCTAATATATAAACCAGTCAGGTGAAATACATTGAAACAAATCAATTTTGTAGAACTGAATCCTCTTGGGCGAGGGGAAACTCCAGCACTCTATTCTCTAACTATTCACCTGCCTGGAAGTCATTGCACCTCAGGATACATTATATTCCTGGAATAGGGTTTTCTCATTGACTGACTAATTCATCGAAATAGCTTTGAAAAATTGTGTTTCATCAAATCCCTCACTGATCCTTCATTTTACTTTGTGTCTTTTGACACGTTCACGTTATCTAAATGTATTTATCTCCTTATATTATAAGTATTAGTACCTTTTTCTCAGTCTCACCATACTTCAGACATGTACTACTTTAATTTCACTAACATAATAATTTCTTTAATAACAGAGGTAGAAACCACTTAGGCAAGAAGAAAAAACATCATATAAGCATAAAACAGCAGCAAACGAGAAACTAAGTTACCATCAGTCCATTTTACAAGCTAAGTAAAATTCAAGCTAGTGTCCTCTAGAACATAACCCAAAGCTTGGATTAGAGAGGGACCCCCACTGCAGCTTCTGTCTTTGTGACAGTGAAGAAGTTTTTATTGTGAAACAGGAAATGAAATGTCTGAAAATTACAAGTAGGATTTACTATGATCTTGTGTCATTTAAATGAGATGTAGTTAATCACAACTAAAACATTGAACACCCCAAAAGATGACTATCCCGAATAAGCAACACTACAATCCGCAGTGGTTGTAAAATATTCATTCTTGCAGGGGACAAGCTCTTTTCACTCCCCTAGGCTCTAGGTATACCAACTTTAGGGTTCAACATAACTCAGAGAAAACAGAAAAGGTGGGAAACAAACCTAAAAACTCACCATTCCCTTCTTCTGTAACTCCTGCACAGCGTAGCATTTACCACTCTGCCTATTCTGACATTATGAAATGTCGACTACAGGAACCTGGCAATCTTCCTATAGAAACGTTTTGAATTTTGCTCTTGTAATGAGCGGCAATTGGTAGACATCCTGTGCAAGTGTAATTCATGCAACACTACATGTTAAGGAAAAAACAGTAGTGAAAACTGCAAGTACTACTGCTTGCTATGGTGAGATAAGCCATTTGTTATTGGGTGTGGGGAGCTTGCCGCTTACAAAAAAAGATGTAGGATGTTTTTGACACTGCGCAGATGAATTTGTATTTTTGACATTTTATTTTCAGTCTTTTGTGCTTTCAGCAGTGTTTTAATTCTTTGATTTGTTATTAAGAATTTGTGCCACATTATTGTTGTAAAGTAGAACTTGCAGGTGGCCAATGTGTCCTCTTCTATAGGGATCAGTACATTAGTATGTTAATATTAATGTTATTCCATTACATAGCTGTAGACCAAGAATTTAATTTTGTACTCATGTTATCCCTCCTACCACTTAACAAATGTTTGCATCACTTTCCATCTAAAACCATTAAATGTATATATTTTTAAATGTATGTAACTGTTACTGGAGGCATTAATTTACACAGCTGTGGATATAGTATGGCTTAAAAAAGCCATGGTTTCTCTAAGTAAGGTCTAAAAAATCGTACTCAGTAGAGTACAAAGTGTATGCCTAGCTACACCCTTGTTCCCTTACCATCATGGATGAAACACAGAAGGACAGATTCTGGTACCAGATGAGGACTGCTTGGTCACCATAGTGAGCCCATATATAACACACTTGCTGTCTGTCTGGTCCGTGCATTTGTGAATTTGCTTATAGTTGTGACAGTAGTACTACTTTGTGAAACTTCTAGTCATTTACCACCCTTTCTTTGAACTAAAACGCATCTAATTATCTCTTTCAGTCTTCTACTCTGTATCATCAAAATTGCCTCCTCTTGTTCCAGGTCCTTTTTAATCCATTTAAAGTCTATGGACTCACTTCAGGGACCTTTTCTGGCATTCCTACAGTTGATCGAGCTGAAATTTCTTAAGGTTCATTTGCTTGCAGGAAAAAAAAAACTTGAGAGTCAGAATGCTGACCGCTGTTTCCCATATGAAATCATTGCCAATGCTATTTCTAAGTGTGCTCTGGGAATAATTAACTTCTTTTGGGAGATTCCAGCCTTCTGCAAGTTGGTATGTATAAGTTTGTTGGGTGTGGGGGGCTTGCCCCTATATGATTGGGTGCATGTCACAGTGAATTCATCAGTGCAGATAACTCACATGCACACACAGATCTATGTGCGCACATATATCTATATGCACACATGTATCTGTGTGCCTCCCTACATACAGAAATGCATATTACATGCAGCTCCCGTTAAGATGGCATATTTTATCCTGCAAAATATGTAGTCAAATACCACAGTCCTCCACTGGACTGGGGGTAGGCATGTCAAAGAAAAACAATAAGAATACAGTAAAATTATAACAGCAGCATGTGAAACTTAACTCTTGAATAAGTAAATAAATAAATGAATACATAAATGCCGTCTATGAAGCCAGCAAGTGTCACACAAGAGAAAGAAAATTATGTGATTAGTATGGTGGGCTGTATATAACACAAAAAAGACACAAGACATCTACTTCTTTTGTCACTTTTACTTACTCCAAATATTCTCGGTGTATTTACACTTTGACAGATGACTGTTTTTATTGGTCCTGCATGTTGTCACTATTAATGCCCAGAAAAGCCATGAAGCAGGAAATGTGCACTTTGTTCCAAAACAAGATTCCCACAGATTTTGGATTAGTACAGCAACTTCCCGTTCAGAGTATCGACTTTCCGTAATGTCGAACTGCATATTGTCAAACCCATATGATCGAAGTTGTGGAACATCAAAAGCTAATAACACACACAAAACTGTGATTTTGCAGGGGGCGTTGACCAGTAAACCTTTATATCTGCATGGTGTAAACCTGTGGCAACAAAGGTATCCATTGTTTGGTGTTTTTTCGGGATTTGCTTTTCCTACTTTTGTGCAATACACTTTCTGTCTGCTACGAAAGGTGTAGATAAAATCTTAGGAGTGCAATTCTGGAATAAGAGAGGGTTATTTGGGTTAAATAATATCAGTGCCATTTTAGAACGAGAGGGGGTTATGTGAGCTAAATCATATCAGTGTCATTTTAGAACGAAAAGGGGTTATGTGAGCTAAATCATATCAGTGTCATTTTAGAACGAGAGGAGCTTATGTGAGCTAAATCATATCAGTGTCATTTTAGAATGAGGGGGGGTTATGTGAGCTAAGTCATATCAGCGTCATTTTAGAACAAGAGGGGGTTTTGTGAGCTAAATCATATCAGTGTCATTTTATAAAGAGAGGGGGGTTATATGAGTTAAATAATAGTGTAGTTTTGGAATGAGACAGTGTGAATTAAATAATATCAGTTGATTTGAGAGACAGAGCGAATATAAATCATTCGTATATTTAGGTGCCCATTCAGGATGTTATCAACGTGTCAGTAATTTTGGAGAGAGTACCAAGGAATGTGTTTCCATGTGTCACTAATATCTGTCTGCCATTTCCACTGTATAGGTGAGTGTAATTGCACCATTTATTACAACCTGTGAAGATTAAGGAAATATTTCTGAAGGAATTTTTTTGCAGATGTTCTCAAATATGATGATGTGTTAGTAGCAGAGGGAGAAAGGAATGCCATGTTTTTGTGCGTTCCTTGCTAATTTGTATCCTTGTCTCTGCGTCTCTCATAACAAACATATAACCTCAATGAACTCAGTGGTATGAGAAAGTCAGTAAGCAAACATATAAATTAGGTAATATCTTTGGTTATTAAAATTCGCTCTTACTGTTACATACTGAGGAAACATCTGGCTGAAAAGCTGCCTTTGTCTGACAGACTCTGCTGTGCTGTCAGGGGAACAGCAGGCCTTTAGTAGAAATGTACAAGATCACACAGTCCTACGTAAAAATAATAGAAGGTTGAAACCCAGCAGTGAATTCCAAGAAAAGAGGGAGCACAGCTTTTAATTTGATTGGCTACAAATGCAAGCCTCTTTCTTTTAAATATGTTCTTACTATAATGCATTTTCAAATGTGTTGGATAAAAACATTTTGATCAAGAATGTAGCAAAAGATAAAAAAAACTATGTTTGCAAATAATACAATAAATATTATAATGCAGATTCATTCAAATATAGAAAAGCCAAACAACTGAACCCTTCTTAAAAGCTTTGCTGTCTGGAGTTGAATTAAAATGTGCAATAAACATCAAGAATGACAGCTAATAATGTTCACCGGGATCAACTAACACCCCCAGCAAGAAAGCTGTGCTATGCTACTAGTGGAAAGAGCAGTGCTCTGTTTGAATAAATGTTTAATTTATGAGTCAGCACAACTGTCCTCTTTGCAGCAAGCTGTATTTTTTATTTGCATAAACTAGATCCACTGGTATAAACCTCCTAATTCATTATTTGCCATCTACTGTAATACAGTCTAGACCTTCCGATCACATATCTAACACCATACTATTACTGACCCCTGAAGACCAGAGTATTCCAGTAATTACTTCTTGGCACATTTTGTAGGTAAACAGGCATGCAGGTAAGTGGTTATAGTTTTATTGTGTTCTCTCATAACATGCAGCAATGCAGTTATTCAATTAAAACACTGAATTCAGACCTGCTGATAAAACATTAGCTCTAAAACCTTACCTCTCACATACATTAGTGCGCATGTACCCACAATATAGAATAGAAATGCAAATGCTTCTTCTTCTTTTTCTTTTGGCTGTTCCCGTTAGGGGTCACCACAGCGAAACATCTGCTTCCATTTCTTCCTGTCCTCTGCTCTGTTACACCAACCACCTGCATGTCATCTCTCACCACATCCATAAACCTTATCTTAGGCCTTCCTCTTTTCTTCTTACGTGGCAGCTCCATCCTTAGCATTCTTCTCCCAATGTACACAGCATCCCTCCTCAGAACATGTCCAAACCAACGTAATCTCACCTCTCTGGCTTTGTCTCCAAACCGTCCAACCTGGGCTGACCCTCTAATATACTTATTCCTGATCCTGTCCACCCTCATCACACCCAGTGCAAATCTTAACATCTTTAACTCTGCCACGTCCAGCTCTGACTCCTGCCTTTTTGTCAGTGCCACTTTCTGCAACCCATGTAACATAGCTGGTCTCACTACCCTCTTGTAGACCTTCCCTTTCACTTTTACTGGTACTCATCTGTCACAATCACTCCTGACACTCTTGTCCACCTACTCCATCCTGCCTGTACTCTCTTCTTCACCTCTCTTCCACACTCGCCATTACTCTGAACTGTTGATTTCAAGTTTTTAAACTCATCCACTTTCGCCAACTCTACACCCTGCATCCTCACCATTCCTCTATCCTCCCTCTCATTCACACACATATATTCTGTCTTAGTCCTGCTGACCTTCATTCCTGTCCTCTCTAGACCATATCAACACCTTTCCAGGGTCTCCCCAACCTGCTCCCTACTCTCACTACAGAGCACAGTGTCATCTACAAACATCATAGTCCACGGGGACTCCTGTCTGATCTCGTCTGTCAACCTGTCCATCACATATAGCTTGATATTCGCATTTCAAAAACAGAAAACAATGGAAAGTAAAACTGATTAAAGATCGCTGATTGCCATAACTGCAACCCTATCAGTACATTCAGCCCAATTTTTTTGAATAGTGGTAGTGTTATGGAAAGTGTTTTAGTAAGGTAAGGAGCCAACATCTAAAGGAGCTCTCCCCTTAAATGATGCTGTTACAGAATTCACCATGAAACATTTCTTAACATCCTAAACAGTATAACCCCCACCCCTCCCCGCCACCCAACAAAACAAGTAAAAGCCAAACCAGCCCCAGAACCAGATCTACTAAACTTCTAATGATACAGAGAAAAAAAACATGGAAGTCTTGGATCACAAACTAAACTCAAAACTAACACTAACCTGCAGTGTAAAACTTTCCAAAACCCAAAATCATTTTGGTCTACCTTAAACCAAGTCACCAAACCAGGGCGTGCCAACCCGCAAAACTCAGTGTCGTAACTGCAAAAAGCAAGAGAATATTGCCATTCTCTTTAATACATCCTTCACAGACGCAGTGATATTCTTAATCAAAAATTAAACACTTCTTCCTTGCCTACCCAACCACAGCATTAACTGCAAATCATACTTTTTCTCACTACAGCTAGTCTTCACTTCCACTATTAACATACTTCTTTTGCAGCAAAACCTCACCATTCTTGTACCTGATAATCTCCCCACAGAATATCTAAAACTCTCAGCCAAGGCTGTAGCTTATCTAGTATTCACCCTGTTGCCATCCTGTAACCCTTGTCGAAAATTCTTGAAAAATGCATTCAGTCCCAGCTCACGCAACGTCTCACCCAAAATCGCCTCCTCTCCCCTTCTCAGCATGGATTCTGCCCCCATCATAGTGCTACAACTGCCCTCCTACACTTTTCTAACACAGTTAATGCCCTTAGGAACAATGGTAGGCTTGTCTCAGCTCTCTTCCTCTTTGACATGGTCCCCCCCCCCCCCCCACACACACACTACTATAAAACCTCTCAAACCCAGCTCTGATTGTGCTTCTGCTTCTCATTCCACACATGTTGTGCCAGTAGGCCTCAAGTCACAAAATGGCGCACAGAATGCTCTTCTTTTCTCCTAATTTCCACAGACATTCCCCAAGGATCCATCATTGACCTTATATTTTTCAACATTGTAATCTGTAATCTCTCAGAGGCTTCAAAATCAGTGACAGTGGTCCAGTACGCCAAAGCTTTCACCCTCATTTGTAGCACCCTAAACCTAAACAGCCTACAGAAAATCACTCTCATCTGGTTAACAGACTCGCAACTCTAAAAAAAGTAACCCCAAGAAACCTGTCAACTCAGAAACCCTCCTTTGAGATTGTTTCGTCAAACAATGCAAGCTTTAAAACTGTCCCTCCTACTAAATTCCTGCACATCGACATTCATGATAGCCTAAAGTCTGACAACCAGAGCCAACATATTTAAAGACAACTCACCAGCAATTGGGCTCCCTATACAGAGTTAAACAATTCCTCATCAACCAAACCAGAAAACACTTTAGCCTTCATACTACTTCTTCTGACCCTCCTATACTCTGTCCCACTACCTTCTCAGTTAACAAAGGTTGAACAGTGCTTGCTCAAAGTAGCAAACTTTACAATGAACCCCTAACACAGACCGCACCACAGTTTAGCACTCTGGGAACTAAACTGGCTAGAATTGCCCCATTACCTGTCTTAATCTCAACTTGTTAAAATTCACAGCTCCATCTACAAAACCAAAAATTGCCCATCTGTCTCAACCCTATTCCAACAGCACACACCAAATAGGCCATTATAAGCTACTGAAAAGCTACACCTTCTCATTAGTAAATCTAAAAATAGTAGCAGGAGACAGCACTTTCTCAAGCCACACTACTGAAAACTGGAATTTCATACCTTAATGTCTAAAACTGGAACAGCACCACAAACCTTTTAAACTCCAGCTAAAATCACACCTATTCAACCTCTGTCTCTGCCATTGTACTGCCCAGATTGTTCCTATAGATATATTCGTACTGTTGCACCAACGTCTGTCACCATCTTAAAATTACTTACATCCTTTTCTCCTTCACACTCTATTTCTTTCCACAACACATCTTCTTGACTTTCAGCTGGATTCCCTATTTATTTCCCAAGCATGCTCAGTACATTTCTCTGTATCATCCATAAAACTCCATGACTCTCACCCTCTTTCTCTGTTTTTCATCTTCTGATCTAATAAATTCTGTTCTATAATTCTGCTTCTGCACTAATAAACTGCTTATTGAAGGTCAAACTTCGTTAAGATGCTGTTTATTTCCTACTATTCTTAAACAATATGTACTGTATAGAAGAGCTTAAATTGTATAATATATCTTTTTATTTGCTATATACAAGTATATAAATCTCAATGGATTTTTTTGAGCTTTCTTCCCTAGGACTCCCATGAGAAAGGGTCTTGTGCCCAGTCAGTCCTTCCCAGTTAACAACTGCAATAAATAAATAAATGGATAATAAATAAGCATTCATTAGTATGGAGAGCAAGGATGTTTTCCCCTCTGCACCTTACTGATGTGTGTTAACCCTAACCTGACACCTAACCTTACAAAAGCACTTTCCATAACAGTCTCATTATACAGTACATCTTTGGCATGTGTGCGTGCATGCATGTGCACACACATGCACACAAACTCACTCACTAACTCACTCACTCACTCGCTCGCTCGCTCGCTCACTCACTCACTGACTTAACTTTCCATACTAAACCAACCCGTTATACCCAAATGTACTTCCTCTTTTTAACATAACACACACACTCACACAATCACATATCCATTAGGCCAAACATCCATGTAATCACATCCGCACCCGCAAAATTGCAAATAAACAAAGCTCAATACACACACACACACACACACACACACACACACACACACACACACACACACACACACACATATGTGCATACACACTCACTCACTCATCTTCCCACTTACCTTTTCCAAACTTTTTTTTTTCCAAACTTACTACCTCTTTTCAGTGTAACACTCTCTCTCACACACACACACACACACACACACACACACACACACACACACACACACACACACACACACACACACACAGACACACTATGCCTCCTCCACCTCTTTTATATGTAATTCCTGGAAGATGTAACTATATATGTCCATATATATTTGTACTGAGTAACTTTCATTTACCTTCTCAAAGTTTTTGACATAGCAAACCACTGTCTTCTTACATCCCTTGGTTCATATTGAGAGCAGGCTCTACACTTACATATTCCTGTAGGACCACGCATACTTGTAAGCATTACCTTATGCCTGTAAAAATATTAAAGAGGCTGCAGTAACCACCATAAAGAGTAAGGCCAAAGGAAGAAATGTTAGAAGCAAAATGGAGTTAATGAAGATAGCAAAGAGTTTAAGGCCAAGGACTGAACGACAGGAAACTTATAGTAGCTGATGAAGTTACAATGCAACTAATTTTACCTAAAAAGATTTATGTGAGTAATGCAAGTTGAATCAGTTGATAAAGCAAAGGTAAAGTCTGTGGAAGACAAGGAATATACAAGAATATTTTGATTGGTCATATCAAAAGCTTTGATAAGATCAATAAAAGTAATGCCAGAGGAGTAAGCATTATCCATAGTGGTTAGAATACAGTCAGTTATATAGAAAAGAGTTGTTTGTATTCTTCATGCTGG
Organism: Protopterus annectens; assembly: GCF_019279795.1. NCBI lineage: Eukaryota > Metazoa > Chordata > Ceratodontiformes > Protopteridae > Protopterus > Protopterus annectens. The sequence goes on from NC_056739.1 coordinate 891,216,561, forward strand.
ACTAAAGCCATGCTGGTATCTGAAGACTATAACAAATGTGGTCAGATAATGTTGTCAGACAGTTTTTTCACTAGTTTGGCAACAGAGAGTGATACAGTCTTTCAAGCAGCAGTGGATTGTGGGAAGATGGATTTAGGAAGTATGAAGACTTAACATGACATCTATAGAGAAGAAAAAAATGCTGTAACATAAAGATGAATTAAATATCTGGCATAAAGGTTCCTTAATATGTTTTTTTCAAAAGTTGAATACTTTAGGAAACCAGGAAAATACCCTTTCTGATACAGGTTTATCAAAGGAGGAAAGACTGCCAAGTACTTTAATAATTTCTTTTAGTGAAGCTTTTTTAAAGAAGTGGGTAAGACCGAGGCAGAGAATCAGAATATGGGTTTGTAAAAGAATAAGATATTGGAATGAATGGTATGAGAGCTGCTAGAAAATTCCATCAGAAGGTTGTCAGGATGTTAAAGATGATAGAATTCACAGAAAAGGTTGTGGAAGGATTGTCTTTGATAAGGGCTTTATTTACCTCCCCTTGAGAATCTTTTTGGATTACAGAGAACCTCAGAAGCTGAGATTTTTTTTATCCCTGCAGAAGGTTGTCTTTTATCTGCTGATGACATTTATTTCTTAGGCAGATAGAGACCATTTTAGATTGTTCAGAATGAAATTCTTCCTATGAAGACAGACCAAAATTTTTCCATCCTCTTGAGCAGCTAATGAAGGTCTGTGGTCATTTAGACTTTTCTATAAGATTCTCTCTTAATTGTAATGTGTAGAAAGGATTTATTTATTTTTATTGTAATTTGTATTTTTCAATTGCTTACTGGGATCAGGCGACCATTTGCAGGTACTGCCTCGGTGAAGTAATTCACAAAAGGAGGCAGTAAATTCTACATATCAAGAAGAGAATATAAAGTAACAAGGTCCTAGATGATTGTCACCCTGACCCCATGTGCAAAAATGGGAAAAGTGATTGTAAATGGATGGATATAACAAAAACTGTACAGTACAGTAGCAAGCAAGAGATACAGCAAGACTTATGAGAGAAATGCACATTTTACAATTTTACAGGCTAATATTTCAGGTTTATATTGTGTTGGAAATGCTGTTTGTTAATGACATTTGGCATATGGGAGGGTGGGAGAGAAGTTAAGAGGTGTTAGTTGTTGAGAGAGAGAGTAAGGCTAGACGTTGAGAGGCCCTTATGTGATGTGGCCTGCTGTATGGCAGGTGCAGTTTGATTTGGTGTGGAGGAATTTTTTAAGTTCAGATGTGAAGGTGCTGAAGGGGGGTCATTGTCCCTTTAGGTGTATGTGTGGGGGGCCTTCTCCCATTTCAGGAACAGGGATGGACAAAGAGGGTTGGGAGGGTGGCCTAATGGTTAAAGTGTTTGCCTTACAAACACAAGGTGCAGGGTTTGAGTCTCCCAAGGGATAATTGGCTAGGCTTAAAATGGCTCGCAAGGGCAGTTAGCTTAGTACTAATCTATAAACCTATGGTTGGTGCAGGGTAGTTGTAGTGACATTTAAGAATGACGCAGGAACGTTTAACTGAGCCTGAATCAACGTGGGAGCAGACGTCAGTAAGAAGAAACTTGTTTTTCATGGTGTAAATGCTGTTACAAGCTTTTCTAGTTCTTAGGGCACAGGTGACATATAAAGTAGCAAGCTTCATTTTTTTTGTTTTTTCTTCGAATCACCCTTCTGAGACTGTAAAGCTGTGCAGTAAAGCACCTTTACTCATAGATGACTGCTTCTTTCTTGCTGGAAAGTAAAGGTGCCTCACATTGCCATTCCAAAGATGCCCCTTTTCCCATCAGATCAGGTGTTTTTGACAGCGCTGGGTTGCTTGTAGTCCAGCAGTTATTTACCAGAGGAATGTAGTTTGTTGTCTGTATATCATTACACAAGGTGCTTGTTGAAATTGCAGGACTGGAATTGTGATCCCTGGAATTACAGAACTATATGTTTAAATTAGGGGGTGTATAAAGTAAACATGAGAAAGCTATAGAAGTAGCAGGGATGTGGGGGACACAACCTCGGTGTTAGATGTGCAGGGGGCAACACCTCCCTTGTGAATGAGTTGGAAAGATACAACAGGGCATTTTACCATTAACTATTTTTCTATGTGACTTACAGTTTATTTTTGAAACATTAACAGGTCTCACATGTCTGGTAGGAAGCCCACTAATACTGGAATCATGTAGTTTTTCTTATGGTAGCCTGTATAGCCCTTCAGGATTATCATGTTGCCTAATTCATTTGTATCACTTTTATAATAAGAGAAGAATAAAATCAAATAATAAAACCATACTCAGACTGTACCTTTTGATGAGAATACATTTTCTGGACTAAAAAGGAGAGGTAAATATTAATTACTGATAAAACCTTCATACTCCCCTCACCAAGCAAAGAAGCTCACTGATACCTTGGGCATGTCTTCTGTTAGCTTTCTTAAAAGAAGGTGGTTCAGAATCAGTGGGTCTTCCCCTGCCATCTAGTAACTCGTATTGTAAAATAGTACTAATTCCACAAGGCAGTGTAAGACATTCTACTTACACAACATTGGCAAATCAAAGTGTCTGAGTAGCTTATCCTGTGCAGTAATATCCTTGGTTGTTATGAAAGCCTGTTTGCAATACTCCCTCCACTTTCATAAGAATCTATTACATTTTTTAAATATTTTTATTGTATTTGTACTGCATTATATTTTATTTCTTTTCATTTAGTTATTTATTTAGTTACAGTATATTAAGATTTCAGGATGAATTTGTACGCAGCAGAACTTTACATTCTGTCCTTCTGTGATGACACGATTTTTCAAGGGAAGTAAACTGTGGTTGGACAAAACTTTTAAAACCTTGTTTACATGGTTTAGTTGATTGATTTATAACCTGTCCAATCACGTTTTAGTAATGATTAGGATATGGGTTTAAAATGGTGTATTATGTTTTACTGACTGCTTTGATGAAGTCCTGAGTTTCTGGGATGAGAGTGCTCAACATTTTTAAATAAAGTAGTTCATTTTACCTTAGAGTATTTTTTAGTATTTTCTACATCATCTTTGGCTGTGCCTGAATGATGTGAACCATATTTTGTGGTTATAATACAACTGAAAAATGATGCAAATTTTTACAATGGCAGTTTGCATGTCCCATGTAGTGTCTCAGTTTTGAACAATTCATAAGCCTAGATGCCTTTAATACAGATTTAGTTTTACCTTGCGACTTTCTCAAACCATTCTTGTCTGCTGCATGCCTGCCAAATGATATTTCATCTTTCATGAATTCCTACTTCTCTCTTATGACGCTGAACCAATACTGTGTTAGATGGTTCTTGACCTTTTTAAGAGGTGTTCTTCACTCTGACATGTTATTGGTGTTGTCCACATAACAATGAATGTTTGGAATGCCTCCAAGTACTTTCTGCATTCACTTCTGATATTCAGCTGGCATAGACACTACTCCAAACAGCTGCATATTATATCTCAGTTGCTTAAGTATGTTACTTCTGCTATGAAGCTAGCATGGACACTACAGCAAACACTCTCATTTTATACCTCTACTGTCGCTTAAATGTGTTACTTCTGCTATGAAACTAGCAAGGACACTACACCAAATACCCCCGTGTTACTTAGGTGTGTTTTTTCTGCTATGGGGCTAGCACGGACACTACACCAAAAACCCATGTATTATACCTGGACAGTCGCTTAAGTACGTTAATGATTAAGATGTGCACGGAATCTTTCTCCAGGTCTGTCTGATGGTACATAAATACTGAATCAATTTTTCATTAAACCTTATAAAAATATGAAAGTGTCTTTAGCCCTGTTCAACATGTATAGCATGTTTGGGCAGTTTTTCCATCTCTTTCAACTTTCTGGTTTAAAAGCCCTCATTTGCACTTGTTTCTCGCCTTTCCCGTAACTAGTATAGTCCAGATACAGATTTTCTGTATCCAGAACTATTTGTAAGCTTCTGAGAGGTGCCAACGTCTGCTCTTCAATTTTTCCCTTAGATCTGCTAGGTCTCTCCTCTCCTGCACTTTTACTAGCTTATTAGTCTAGCACTTTACCATACCAGACTTCTTGTAGTAATTATTGTAGCACACAAAAGTGCTACCAGGACTAAATGTTCTACAAGGAAACAGCTCCAGTATTTATTATTAATGCCCACCTCTCCAGGCATGTCTAAAGGTCAGTTCCCTGTGCTTTCTTCTATTAACCTGGTGAACGTGGGCATCCTGAGGCAATGTAGCAACTGCCTCATGTACACCGACAACCCACTCCTCTTACCTTCCAACACTCAGACTTGCGAGAGATGCACTTATATATCCAAATTGGAAGCCACGCACTCTCCAGCCAAGACTGGAATAGCTGGTCAAGAGGAGAAGGTCAACACTTGCACCACACCACATGGAACACATAGCCCTCCAGAACACACACACGCACTGCTGTCACATAAAAACACAAACCACACACCCACCTTCACGGACCCTCTCAATAAAAATCTACACAAACAGCAGAGACCTCCAAGGCAGAAACACACTTGACCATCACAACACAACACTAATCACGAGACACATAACTCTCCTAAACAGTGTGCCACTCAACAAAGCCCCTAAGGCAAAGCAGCATGGCCAGCACACTAGTCATAAGTGACTCGATAGTGAGGCACACTGATGTCCCACTCACTAGGTTGAATAAGGAGAAAGTAACAGTCAGCTGCCTGTCTGGTGCCAGGATCCACTACATAATGCACACACTCTGGTACCTCAACAACAGGTACAAATATGACTCTGTCATTGTACATGTGGGTGTGAATGACCTGAGATGTATCTCCCTGGACTACATGAAAAGAGACATGGAGGAGCTTTCAGATTATGTAGCCCAGGTAGATATGACCCTAGTCCTGAGCAGCATCCTACCATCACCCAGAATGATACCACAGTACAAGCAGAAAATGATTGATTTCAACAATTGGCTAAGTTTCTGTGTCATTCTAAGGGGAATCCAGTATCTATCTGCCAGGGATGACATGATTGACAGACCTCGATGCTTTGCCAGAGATGGCCTGCATCTGTCACCCCTGGGCTTCCGGATACCGGCCAAGGCTCTTGCCATTCCTATAGTGCCTTTTTTAGGTGGTGTTCCAAAGACCAAATTACCACTGTAACAGCTACAAACAAATGCAATCTGGAGGTCATGGTGCTCAGTGCTAGAAGTCTAAATCTCAAAATGCACTCACTGGAAGTACTCCTTAAAATGGAGAACATCGACATTTGTGCTATAACACAGACCTGGTTCAAGGTAGCTGAAAGCATCCCTGCACTACCAGGCTATAACTCATTCCACACCTTTCGGCCCCAGAACTTGGACTGAAGCTCCAAAGGCAGTGGCATTTCCATATTCATAAAGGATGCTCACACCTCCAGACTGCTAGCCCAACATAATGCATCAGAGATACTTCAGGTGCAGCTAACATTGGGTAAGACAGCAATTCAGGTTGTAGCCTGTTATAGGTTCCCAACCATCTTCCAAGGCTCACACTCCACATTCCTAAGCACCCTGGAGAATGTTAAGGTCCAACCTTACACTCTCATACTGGGCGACTTCAATTACCCCTCCATTAACTGGGAAAACTACTCATGTACCAATACACTTGCCCAACGTTTCTTGGAGTTCATTAATTCCAATGCCCTTGACCTGCTCACTGTTACCCCCACTAGAGGTAGCAACATCCTTGACCTGGTCATTACTAACATGGATGACCGTTGCTCTACACCAATAGTCAACTCCTCCCTGGTTAGATCCAACTACAAACTAATCACCTTAGAAATCCACGCCTCACCCACTGCAAAGGTAACCACCATGAAAAACTTCTCAAAAGCTACCTTTCGGCTCCTAAAAACGAGGTGGCTAACTTCACGGCACCCATGCAAATGGAGAAAAGTTGCATGACCGCTGAATCTTACACCAATACACTGTATGAACACGTACACAAATGCATGGATCTCGCCATACCCAACAGAACCAAGATACTCCCCTCCAAATAAAGGAAGCCAGTCTGGTGCTCCCCCCATAAACAAACTCTACAACAGAAGGAGGAAACTGATGTGGAATAAGGTGAAGTCCCAAGACTAGAAAAACTCCCTTATCTGCCTCAACAAAAAGTTAAGATCCCTCATCAAATCCTCTAAAGCTAGATATGATATAATTGCTGGAACTTGTGTTCTGAGAGACTGCCTTACATATTATCTGCAATTATACAGAGCTGAGTATTTATTTTTTTTGGTTATAGAGTTTAATTGTTGCTTAGATCTGTGTTGAAACTGTTGTCTCACTGTTCTGAGAGACTGATCGGCAAATATACAGAGGTGAGAATATTTTTTTGGTTTTAAAGTTTGTACTGTTAGTTTTTGCTTAGATCTCTGTTGAAACTGTTTTGTCCCACCCACCCTCCATATTTTTGGTTTGTAGTTTAAATTTGGTGGCTTTTGCAGTTGCCCGCCCCACTGTAGATTTGATCTGGGACACAACCCCCCCCCCTCCCCCCGTCCCGTCTCTTTACCACATTCTACCTAATAAACTCTTTCTGCACTTGCTTTTAGTCCTTTTTAATTTAATTGCATTTTTTAAACTGTGTTTGGTCTAATATTGCTGCATACTCAAGTGTGCTAGCTTGCACTGCATGTGAATTGTTTTTTACTACTGTTTTTGCTACGTTTCTGTAAAAAAAAACTGTAAGCCTGTTTCCTACCTTTCCTGTAACTAGTGTTCCAGATACTGATTTGCTGTATCCAGGACTGTATGTAAGCTTCTGAGTCCCCCAAGCCTTTCTGTGTTGGAGGGAAGCCTTCTAGCTTATCAGTGGGAGTGGTAAGCACTAGGTAACCTGTCTACCACATAAGTAGTGGTTCTGGCCCAGAATTTGTAGTTATTGGCCGTTTGGGCAATCTCTTCCATCTCTCTCAACTTTCTCATTTGAAAGACTGTATTTGCACTTGTTTCTGTCCTGTAACTCATCTAGTGCAGATACAGATTCTTAGTTTTAGCACTTAAATTTGCTTGTTCATGCTCAGCACTTGTTCAGAACTTGTAAGCACTAAATAAGCTACTAATTACTATAGCACTCTATCTTCCTCATTACCTAGAGGAAAACAGTTTTTGTACTTACTTTTCTCACTTGCTTAGAGAAAAACAGCTCTTGTACTCACTTTCCTCACTTATGTAGAGGAAAAACCCTGCAACTCTCTTTTTGCACAGTCTTGCGCACAGAGCAGCGTCTGGCAGCGCCGGTTAGCTGGGGTATACTATTCCCGGCCCCACAAAGTCTGCGCTGTAAATTTTCCCTTAGAACTAGGCAAGTCTCAACTCAAGTGCTTCAGATCAGCTGCTCTTATTGCAGCACTTGCAAAACAGAAGTCAGCACTTGTCCTAATCTCCTAGACAGCATTATTATTCTCCAAATTTCCTAGACAGCACTATTATAATATAGCATAAGACCCTCGATCGTCCGCAGGACTTAAGTTCAATTTATTCTTCAAAGCATGTCCAGAGGTCAGCTTCAGGTGTACTCTCCAGTTCATCTGGTGGAATTGGGCATCCTGAGGCAATGTCACAACTGCCTCATGTATACAGACAACCCTCTCCTCTTACCTCTAGACACAAACACTTGTGAGAGATGCAAATACACAGCCAGACTGGAGGCTAAGCACTCTCAACCCATGACTGTAACAGACAGTCAAGAGGATAAGGGACACACTTGCATCACACCACCTGTCACACATGAGTCTACAAAACAAGCATCGGCAAAACATACGCATAAATACACAAAAACATATTCGGAGGCACTAGGTACCAGTCTGAAAAAGAAACAGTGCCCTCCAAAGCAGACAAGTAAGCAACCTGCACCCCCAAACACAAGCCAGAAAACACATAATTCACTTCAGCAGTGTGCTTCACAACAGCCCTTAAGGCAAAACACCATACCTAACACGCTAGTGATAGGAGACTCTGTAGTAAGGCACACGGATGTTCCACTCACCAGGCTGAACAAGGAGAAGGTTACTGTCAGCTGCCTTTCGGGTGCTTGGATCTACCACATAACACAGGCACTTAGGTCACTCCAGAACAAGTACAAGTATGACGCTGTCATTGTACATGTTGGCGTGAATGATCTAAGATGTACCTCCCTGGACTACATGAAAAGAGACATTGAGGAGCTCTCTGATCATGTAGCCCACGCTGGTATGACCCTGACCTTGAGTAGTATACTACCTTCACCTAGAATGATACCACAATACAAAGACAAAATGATCAATTTCAACAATTGACTAAGCTTCTGGTGTCATTCTAAGGGGATCCAGTGTCTGTCTGCCTGGGATGACATGATAGACAAGCCCCGCTGTTTTGCCAGAGATGGGTTGCACCTGTCACCCCTAGGTTTCCGAATACTGGCCAAGGCTCTTGCCGTCCCCATAGTGCCTTTTTTAGGCAAGGCTCAAAGTACAAACCAACCACCGTACCCAGCACAGGTAACCAAAAACTAAGGGTAATGCTACTCAACGCCAGAAGTCTCAACCACAAAATGCACACACTCGAGGCTCTCCTCAGCATGGAGAAAATCGATGTTTGTGCAGTGACGGAAACCTGGTTCAAGGCTCAAGAGAGCACCCCAGCACTGCCAGGTTACAATTCATATCATACCTTCCGGCCTCAGTTACCAGATCGCAGTAAAAAGGGCGGAGGTGTGTCCATATTCATCAAGGATACCCATATCTCCAGGTTAGTAGCGCAGCATGATGCTCCAGAGATCATCCATGCACAAATATCAGCAGGCAAAACCACATTTCAAGTCATAGCCAGTTATAGATCGCCCACCATGTCCCAAGATGCTCACTGTGCATTCCTTGAGACATTGGAAAATATAAAGGTCCTACCCAACACCATAATCTTGGGTGATTTCAACTACCCTGGTATAGACTGGGCAAACTACCAATGTTCCAACTCCTATGCTCAGCGATTCATAGAATTTATAAATTCAAATGCCCTTGAACAACTAGTATGTTCCCCCACTAGAGGGGACAACATATTGGATTTAATCATCATAAATATGGGCGCCCATTGTACCACACCCGTTATCACTCCCTCCTTGGTCAGATCCGACCACAAACTGATAACCCTGGACATCCTCACCCCTCCACCTACCCAAGTCAAAGAAACCATAGTCAAAAACCTTTCCAAAGCAAACTTCAAACTACTTGCATCCGAAGTGGAAAGCTTCACTATTCCCTTGCAGAAGGATAATGATATCCAGGATGCGGAATCCTACACCAAGGCACTCTATATGCATCTTCAGGATTGCATGGACCGCTATCCCAAATAAAACCAAGACTCCTTCCTCAAGCAAGAAGAAACCAGTCTGGTGGACCCCGGCCATAAGCAAACTTTACATTAAAAGGAGGAGACTTATACAAAAAAAGGCCAAATCTCAAGTAGAAAAATCATCCCTGATCAGCATTAGTAAGAAATTGAGGGCCCTCATCAAGTCAACTAAGGCTAATTTTGAAAAGAAAGTTGCCAAGGATGCCAAGGATAACCATAAGGCCTTCTACGGCTACGTCAAAAACCTAAATGTCAACGCTCAGGTCTGTTCTGAGCTAGTACAAAATGGAACAAAATACACTGACCCTTCTGACATTGCCAACATCTTGGCTGACAGGTTCAGTGCAAATTCCCCCACCACCACCACCACCACCACCTACAGGGCCTATTACCATTCCAGGGGATTGTGCAAGTCCAATTATTACTGATACGTTGGTTAACAAGGCTCTATCCAAAGCTAAAAACACTGCCTCCATGGGACCAGATGGTGCCCCAGGCTGTGTCATACGCGAGCTCCAAAAGGAATTAACCCCGCATTAATACCCTGTTCAGTCTCAGCCTCTCCACAGGATATGTGCCCATAAAATGGCGCATGGCAACGGTGGTCCCACTACACAAGGGTGGGGCTACAACTGACCCTGGGAATTACCGACCAATAAGGCTGACCAGTCTGATCTGTAAGGCTATGGAGCGAATCATTATGGAACTCATAAATGGAGAGATTGGGAACCTCCAGTTGCTGGACCCCACACAGTCCAGCTTCGTCAAGGGCATATCATGCCTCCTGAACCTGGTGGATTTCTTTGAGACAGTTACTCAGGCTATAGATAAGGGAAAGGAGGTACACATGGCTTACCTTGACCTTGCTAAAGCATTTGACAGCATTCCCCATTCAGGTGTTATTGATAAGCTCAGCAGCCTGAGCATAAACCCTTACGTCACAAGATGGATCGCAAACTGGCTCTCAGACAGATCCCATAAAGTAAGAGTAGCAGGATCTATGTCCGAATCCAGACCAGTAACGAGTGGTGTGCCTCAGGGCTCTGTCCTGGGGCCCCTGCTGTTTGGCATATACTTCTCAGAAGTAGAGGCAAGCACGGAAGGGCTGTGGCTGACTAAGTTTGCAGATGACTGCAAACTGGGTGCTATAATAGAGTCTCCGGCTGACATGGAGATCTTCCAGAAGGGCCTAAATGAGACTAATGCATGGTGTCAAAGCCATGGTCTCAAGCTAAATGCAAAAAATGAGTAGTAATCCCCTTTGGAAAAAACAGAGTACCCGCAAACTACAACATAGGAGGTAATCCCCTGAAATCTGAAGAAATAAGGGATCTAGGGACCCAAGTAGATAGTCAGCTTTCCTTTGATAACCATGTTGCCAAAGTGGTTAGAAAATCCCTCTATGTGACCCATCTGATCACAAAAGGGTTCGCATCAATATCTAAGGATGTAATGGTGCCCCTCTACTCTTCCCTCATCAGACCAATTATTGAGTACAATGCACCAATTGGAATGTACCTGGCTAGCCATCTCCAGCAGCTGGAGAGACCACAGAGGTACCTAACCAAGAGGATTACTGGCCTCAAACAGTTGCCCTATGCAGCACGATTGAAAAAGCTTAGACTGTTCTCTGTTGCATACCGCTTTCTCAGAGGCGATCACTGTCTAACGTACAGAGCCATGTCCAACCCAGAATTGTTGAACATGCTCCATCTTAGCAAAACCAAATCTACTCCAGCTACACGCTCTAGGGATATAAACCTCAACACAACAATGAATAGAACATGCTGGAGGGATAGATTCCCTTTGCAGAGACTTCCCTTACTATGGAACAGGGTCCCGATCTACATAAGACAGAGCCCCTCACTATCACTCTTCAAGAGGAACCTTGATGAGTGGATGGGTAACAGAAAGTTCACACCCGAGATCACACCAACAGCACTACTAGATAGGGGCCAAGGGTACTAGCTGCTAGTGCAAGGGTCTAGGGAACTACTAAAGGGGTGGTGAGTACTGCACAACATGGCTGGGCTAATATATGCCTTTGGGCAGATAGCCCAGTACCAACCTATGAACCTATGAAAACAGAATTGCAGCAGATAGTAAAGGCAACCACAAGGCCTTCTATAGTTATGTAAAGAATCTCTACGGCAATACCCAGATTTACTCTAAGCTAATGCACAGTGGTTCCTCCTATACCGAGCCAACAGATATTGCCAGTATACTGGCTGACAGATTCAGTGCCAACTTTACACACCCCCAAAGGACCAGTCACAATTCCAGTAGATTGCCAGGCACCCAGTATTACTGCTGCACAGGTTAAAACAGCACTGTCCAAGGCCAAGAATACAGCTTCTATGGGACCTGACAATATCTCTGGCTGTGTTCTACATGAACTACAGAGTGAACTGGCACCTCACCTGTATGCCCTGTTCAATCACAGCCTCACCTCAGGCTTTGTCCCTACCGAATGGCACACTGCTATAGTCATCCCTCTCCACAAAGGAGGAGTGACTACAGACCCTGGGAACTGTCGCCCCATTAGCCTGACAAGTCTGATATGCAAAGCTATGGACCTAATAAACAAGGATACAGGGAATCTCCAAACTCTGGATCCCATACAGTTTGGTTTTGTGAAGGGTAGATCTTGCCTGCTCAACTTGGTCGACTTCTTTGAGTCAGTCACCAGAGTTGTAGATAAAGGCAAGGTGGTTCATACAGCCTGTCTTGATCTGGCCAAGGCCTTTGATACCATTCCCCACTCAGGAATCATAGAAAAACTCACTAAGCTAGGCATCAACCCCTATATCACTAGGTGGGATGCAAACTGGCTCACAGCTAGAACCCACAGTGTGAAAGTAGCTGACTCCAAGTCAGACTGCCGAGCAGTCACGAGTGGAGTCCCACATGGATTGGTCCTGGGTCCTCTCCTGTTTGATATCTACTTCTCAGAAGTCCAGGCCAACACGAAGGGACTCTGGCTGACAAAGTTTGCAGACGATTGCAAGTTGTGAGCCATTATTAACTCCCGAAGTGATGTTCACATCCTACAGAAAGGCCTCACTGAGACCAACGACTGGTGTCAGAACCATGGCCTTAAGCTCAATGCCAAAAAATGTGTCATCATCCCCTTTGGGAAAAAACCAGTTCCCATGAATTACTACATCAATGGTAGCCCGCTGAACACAGAAGGCATTATAAGAGATCTGGGAACACAGGTTGACAGCAACCTCTCTTTTGACCACAACATTGCCACTGTGGTCAGAAAGTCCATTTATGTGGCACATCTCATTACTAAGGGTTTTTCATCCAGGAAGAAAGAGGTCATTGTCTCCCTCTACTCTTCCCTCATTAGACCAATCATCGAGTACAATGCCCCATTTGGCATGTACCTTACTGGACACCTGCAACAACTGGAGAGGCCGCAAAAGTACCTCACAAAGAGGATCCTAGACCTTAAACACTTGCCCTATATGGACAGACTCAAAAAACTCCAACTATTCTCTGTCTCATATCGCCTACTTAGAGGCGATCTCTGCTTGACTTACAAAGCCATGTCAGACCCAGCTGTTAGAAATGCTACATCTAAAGAAATCTCAATCCCTCTGCACCACACTCTCCAGAGACCTCAACCTCGTTACCACAGTCAACAGAAAGTGCTAGAGGGACAGGTTCATAACCCAGAGACTGCCCATGCTATGGAATAGACTTCCCATACATGTCAAACACAGCACCTCACTAGCCCTCTTCAAGAGAAATCTTGATGAGTGGATGGGAAATAGAAAATTCACCTCGGGGATCACTCCAGTGGCTCTCCTCAACAGAGGTGCTGGGAACTAAGGTCAGGTGGCATGATGGGAGGGTAATCCTATGGGGTAGGCTTGTAAAGGCTCCAGGGCCATTAGCCTAGTACACACCCATGAACCTATGATACTTAGTACTAGAGTAAAAGTGATTTTGAAGTACCAGATTAACACTTTCCTTAAAGTCTGTGCAAATGTTCACCTCTAGAGACCTAATAGTTTTCAGCAGTGGAACAGTGAGTGTGGCCTACTTAGTCCATTCCACTTCATCAATAATTTACAGACTTTCTAGCCTTTTCCTCGCAACTGCCAACTTAGGGGGCATTATTACATAGGAAACCATCCTGGCTTATTGAAACTATGGAGTGTTATTACTTTCCTTTTGAACTTTGCCTCTAGTATGCTTTACTGTTCCAGCTTCATTTTCAGATGTTCATCGTGTTACCCTGCTGCAGTCATCACACTTGGGTTATCCTGTCGTCAGGCGGCCCCGCAGTCGGCTGGATTTCCAAAGTCTTGGTCCGACGTCGGTTGCTGTCGCCTCATCCCTGACGTCAGTGCGCCAGGGGTACATATATTGCAACTGACGCCATTTTCTCCAGACTTTCTTGCCGCGCGGTGCCCGAAGCAGAAGCAGTTCACAAGTGCCGGTCGGCCGACTCCTGAGATTTTCGAATTCGAGTTTCAGACCGAAGTCTTCTATAAAGCTAAGTACCCCGTTGGGGAAACTTTTCTTGCCTCAGACCGATGTCAGAAAAAGTTAACAGTTGTATTTCTTGTGGGAAGCAAATACCTCATAAGGATTTTCATTCTTATTGTATACCCTGCCTAGGCCCTGATCACAACGTCACTTCTTGTCGTTTTTGTGCTAGATTTAATAAACGCACTATTAAAAGACGATTTGATTTCGCACAACACTTTTTTGGCAGAAAATTTAATTATAACATGCCGTCGGAGCTACCGACTACCGGCGTGCACAAAAAGTGCAGGGATAAGGATCGACAGCCCAGGCCTAAGCCCGATTCCGAGGCCTCGGTTGATCTGGTCTCTGGTTCTCTGGTTATCATTGAGGCCCCGACGCAACCTCTGACTACCGCTGTTGAGGAACCCGAGACCGCTACAGATATTTTGATGGAATGTACTTGGCCGACGAAGCCTTTTACTTCAGGCCCTACCGATGGCTTACCTCCCAAGGACACCAGTACTTCTGAAACACCTTCGCTTTCTGAAGGCATTTTCAGACCGACGACTCTTACAGTCAAAACGTTTTCTAAACCGAAGACTCCTTCCAAATCGAAAAAAGCTTCACTTCAGTCTCCTGTTCAAGGCCCTATGCCTAAGAAACAGATGCTCAAGATGGCTGAAGATCTGATTTCTCTTATCAGGGGTTCCCAGCCTCCTCCTGAAAAAAGGACTAGACAAGAGGAAGAATCTGCTTCCTCTGAACAACTGTCTATTTCTTCGGATTCCTCTGAAGACCAAGACTATTCCTTCTCTCCTTATGAAGATTCTGATGCTGAGGACTCTATTCCCTCAGCTTCCCCTCCAGAAGATTACTCTTTTGGGGAAACTTTGCACACTATGAGGGAACATTTTCACTGGGAAGGTCAGGGTTACTCTGATTCCAAGAAAAGGCTCAGAGAGTTTCTTTTACTCCCCCAACACAGACCTCTAGCCATCCCTCCTGTTTTGGACATTGTGGATGATGTTTACTTAGAATCCAGTTTCAACCCTGATTCTCTGCCTCCTGCCCCGGCCAAGCCTGACAGATACTACAGAGTACCTGATTCCCATAAATTCCTTTACAAAAGCCCAGTAGCTGACCCAGAGACTCCCAGGGTCCCAAGGGGGCTAAGGCTTCCATGGCTAAAAATCCAGTACCTTCTGAAAGGGATTCAAGAGCACTAGACAGATGGGGAAAAAAGGTTTACACCTCAGCCACTTTAGTTATGAGAGCTCTAAACTGTCAATTTCATATGCTTAACTATCAGCAATTTCTGATCTCTCAGTTAAAACAAAAGATAACAACCCTTCCTCAACAATCTGAATTGAAAGAAGTACAGGATTTGTTGCACGCCACTGAGCAGGTGGGCAAACATACCTTACAATGTGGGTTTGATTCTTTGGAGGCCTCCTGCAGAGCAGCGGCCACTGGTTCAGTTATACGTAGGCATGCCTGGTTAAAGGAACAAAGTCTGCCTGAACATGTTAAAGCAAAACTACTAGATGCTCCCTTGCAGCAGGATGTTCTTTTTGGTGTTAAAGCAGAAGAAGTTTTAAAGAAAATGGAAGATAAGGCAAAATCAATGCAGACAGTCAAAGATTTCCTACAGGTACAACCCCCTCGCTTCAGCAGAAACTGGCCAACCAAGAATTGGTCCTTTCCAGCCACTGACAGGCCTCAGAAGGGTAAATACAGGCGCCCAAGGGGCAGAGGACAACCACAAGCTCAGTATAGACCTCGCCAATGGACCACTCCAGCCCAGAAGGGAGGAGAAGACAGGTCTCAAGCCACCAGAAGGCAAACTCAATGACTTGCACCTCCACTGGCCAAACAAAGCTCTCTTGTCAGCCCCCCTGGGGGGAAAACTAGCATTATTTGTAGACAACTGGCACATGGTCACAAAGGACAAATGGGTCCTAGAAATAATTTTACGAGTATACAGATTCCACTTTCACACCTTGCCAATAAAAAGAGGAATGCCAAACCTGCCACAAAATCAAAGGGCAGAGGCTCAAAAACAAATTACAGCTCTCATGGCAATGAGAGCCATTCAAAGGGTGCCAACTCAAGAGCAAGGCCAAGGATTTTACTCAAGACTATTCCTAGTACCCAGGAAAGAAAATGCTTGGAGACAAATTCTGGAGCTTTCAATTCTAAACACTTACTTACAAGTTCCCAAATTCAAGATACTAACACTACAGCAGCTATTTCCCATGTTGGGCAAGGAAGCATGGCTGGTAACGTTGGACCTCAAGGAGGCATACCTGCATGTCCCTATCAGACAAAGTTGCAGAAGATACCTCCGTTTCATTGCAGGTTCAACGCATTATCAATTCTCTGCATTGCCCTTTGGCTTATCTACTATGCTCAGAGTATTCACAAAATGCCTGGCACCAGTAATTGCATACTGCAGACAAAGAGGAATTCGAATATATCCATACCTGGACGACTGCCTCATCCAAGCAGAAAGAAAATACATTCTCATACAACATCTGACTTTTGTGAAGCATCTACTAAATTGTATGGGGTACACAGTAAACGAAAAGAAGTCAAAACTAGTACCCTCACAAAAAATGACATTCCTGGGTGCCAGCTTGGACACAATGGCCCAGAAGGCTTATCTTACACCAGACAAGCAATTACAACTGACTCAATATTTCAAGACAATGGCAACAAAGACCCAATTAACTGCAAGAAAAATTCTGCAGGCTTTGGGCTTCATGACATCTTGCATTCTGATAATACCATTTTCAAAACTGCATATGAGGAAATTACAATGGTACCTAAAAAGCGTATGGTCTCAACACAGCCACAGCTTGGACACAGTGATATCTCTCATTCCCTGCATACAACAGTAATTTCTATGGTGGGCACAGGCATGTCACCTCAACAAGGGTCAGCCTTTCACCTTGCCCCCACCCAGGCAAACTATCACAACAGATGCTTCAGACTATGCCTCGGGGGCTCACATGGCAGGGCAATGCATTCAAGGCCTATGGACTGCAGAACAAAGAAAACTGCACATAAACCAAAAAGAGATGCTAGCTGTTCAGAAAGCTCTGACAGCCTTCAAGGATCTACTGCAACCTGGACAACTGGCAATAAAGACAGACAACACCACAGTAATGTGGTACATAAACAAACAAGGGGGCACACATTCCTACCCTCTTTGCAGGCAAGCAATAATCTTATGGAACACAGCTCTGACCTACCAAGTCCAGTTACAAGCTCACTTCCTGCCAGGACAGAAAAACACATTGGCAGACGACCTAAGCAGAAACATCAAAGATCCCCACGAGTGGAAGCTAGACCCACAAATATTTACAATGATAACTCAAAGATGGGGCCTACCAAATATAGACCTGTTTGCCAGTCCTCAAAATTACCAGCTGACAAAATTTTGTACAAGGACATTCCACCAACAAGCTTGGAAAGTGGACGCTCTCTCCTTCAGTTGGAAAAACCTGACAGCATATGCCTTTCCTCCATTACCTCTTCTCACAAAGGTTCTTTTGAAGGTCAAAAAGGAGAAACCTCGAATGATTCTCATAGCCCCAGACTGGCCATGCCAGCACTGGTACCCGCTATTGAAGAATATGGCTCACAGTCCACCATGGATATTGCCTCAAATACCTCATTTGCTCACGCAGCAAAACAAGCAGATTCTACACAGCCAGATCACAACCTTAAACCTGGCTGCATGGCAAATCAATTAAGCAGTCAACCAGCCCCTCTTTCACAAGCAGTACTGGATGTTATTCTAGAAGCCAGGAGGCCAAGCACCAGGAAGGCTTACTCGGACAAATGGAAAAGGTTTTCTGCTTGGAACCAAGCTAAAGGCCTGGATACAACTCAGCCTCATATGCCTCACATTCTGCAGTATTTAGCTGAGATGTTGCATAAAGGACTTTCCTTCTCCTCTATTAAAATCCATGCTTCAGCTATTTCAGCTCACTACGACACAAATCCACCTTTATTTTCAAATCCACTCCTAAGGCAGTTCCTCAGAGGGGCAAAAAACATTAGACCACCTAGAAAAGCTCCTACACCTACATGGGACCTCAACTTTGTTCTGGAAAAACGAACATTACCTCCCTTTGAACCAGCTTTTTCTGCAGACCTTTAGTTCCTATCTTGGAAGACTGCCCTGCTCCTGGCAATAACTTCTGCTAGGAGAGTTTCAGAATTACAGGCACTTATGGCAGTGGAACCTTTCCTCATTTTTCATCAGGACAGAGTTTCTCTATGAACTAATCCTTCCTTCATGCCTAAGGTGGTTTCCAGCTTAGCTTTAAATCAAACCATCCATCTACCCACTTTCTTCCCCAACCCACAGAACAAAGGTGAGAGACTCCTACATTCCTTGGACATTCACAGGCAGCTTCGATATTACTTGGATAAAACTAAAGCTTTCAGAAAAACTGACCAGCTCTTTGTTTCCTATGCTACAGCTTCTCAAGGGAGGGCCATTTCCAAGCAAACCATTTCTAAATGGATAGGCCATTGCATACGATTCTGCTATACCCATCTTGGGAAACCAGTTCCTCCTACCATTAGATCCCACTCTACCAGGGCAACAGCTACCTCTACAGCCTTTCTCAGGGGGGTTCCTACCAAGGAAATTTTAGAAGCTGCAACTTGGAGTTCTGTACACACCTTCACCAAACACTATCACCTACCTCTTTATTCTAAGTCCAGGGCAGGCTTCGCCACTGCAGTTCTGCAGGGACTCATTGCCTCCTGTAACCCTCTATAATGCCTCCACCCTACCTTAGCTTTAGGACTCAACCCAAGTGTGATGACTGCAGCAGGGTAACACGATGAACATAGTACAGTTTTGTACCTGCCATAAATGTAGATGTTCGAGTGTTCACCCTGCTGCAGTCCTTGTTACCCTCCCTCCAACCCCTCTGATCTACTGGCTAAACCTATGCTATGTCTTACTGATGTATTTGCTTATAGCTGAAGGGTTATTGTGTCTGTACAGTGTTCTCACTTTTTGGTACTGATTTGGATCACCCTTTTGGGGGCACCTGACATCTGGGGCAAGAAAAACTGAAGAAAATGGCGTCGGTTGCAGTATATGTACCCCTGGCGCACTGACGTCAGGGATGAGGCGACAGCAACCGACGCCGGACCAAGACTTTGGAAATCCGGCTGACTGCGGGACCGCCTGATGACAGGATAACCCAAGTGTGATGACTGCAGCAGGGTGAACACTCGAACATCTACATTTATGGTAGGTACAAAACTGTACTTTTCAGCTAATGTATTGTAAAAAAAATGTATTGCATCATCACAAAACACATACAATCTAAACAATGGCTGGCAGAGGTGAATTGAACATGGAGCAACCAAAGTTACTTGAAAAATTTAAAAATGCATCAGTGGATGAAAGGCTACTAATCCTTATTGAGAGGATGACCTTCTTGGTAGTGCAGGTTGAGGACTATCATGAATGGGTCATTCAGCAGCAGAAAAAAAACATGAAAGAGTTGGAAAAGAAAGTGGGCTCATGCCAGGACTTCTCTAAAAACATGTAGATGTTCCAGGAGGAATAGATACCAGAATCCGTTAATAATAAGGAATTCAGGGTAGTGATACAAAGACTGTGTGTGCTTTTCTTCAGGTTTGTATTATATAATCGAAAATTCAGTTCCGGGAAGAGCACTTACATCGAAAATGCCAGTCAGCGATTTCACTCTTGGGGGGAGGCCGCTAATTGTATATATGAACTCCAAGATCACACTACAGTGAGGAAAGGGCAACTTTTCCAATCTTCACTTTACTGCAATCTACGGCATTTTCGATGTAAGTTCACCGAACTGAATTTTCGATTATATAATAAAGACTCCCTTTCTTCCTAGACCCATCAGTTGAGAGAATACAGAAAGTAGGAAAGAGAATCCAACCATCTGGTAACTCTCCAGAGAAATCTACGCATATATTGTTGGCTATTGATTTAGCTAGAACATGGGACTTGATTGTTGCAAACTGAAGAAATCATAGAGGGGTCCCCAATGAGTGAAATATTATCTGATCTTCATGGCAGACTATTCCCCATGTTGTTTTATTTGCAACAAATGGCAGGCATTAAAAAAAGAGTTTCAGAGATATAGTGTCACTTTACTGTACCCATCTGTATTAGCTGCAGAAGCCAATGGGGAGAGGATGTTTCTAAGCAAAGAGTTGGAAGTGTCAGTGTTTCTACAGCAGGTAAAGGAAGAGGTTCAGCAGATGAAACAAGAACCAGTGTAAGATGAGGTATCTGAAAAAGAAATTGAAGGGTAACGGATCAATACCAAAATATCGAGGAAGTCCTCACAAAGGGGTCCCTGTGTAAAGAAGAGACAGGTGCAAGAAGGCAATAAAAGGAATTGTAGACAAAAGAAGGACAATGGAACTCAAGAGAAGAGAAAGGAAGACAAAAACATGAGGGCGCAGAAGAAGACAGATAAGATTGGGCCAGAGAGAGAGAGATGTTGGATAGACACTGCAAGACGATTTACAGATGGGAAAGGTTATGCTTTCATTCCATAACACCAGAAAGAAATACTTCATGAGTGTTGGTATAATGGTTAAGGCATTTATTTGCAGACACACGGTACAAAGTTTGATATTCACCTTTGGAACGGAAATTGGCTAGGCTTAAATTAGCCCACAGGGGCAGCTAGCTTAGTAATTACATATGAACCTATAAAGAACAGGGCAGTACAAAATCTGTGCAAAAAAGATGATTGCAGGCAAGGGAAAGGCAACATGGTAAATATAGATACAATGCCAGAGAAATCAGGCTTGGCAAGTGAGAAAGCATGGTTGGAAATATTTTCTGAATCGTCAGATTCGGCTGACAAGCATCATTGGTCAGCCAGAAGTTTAGCAAAATGGACAGAAATATCAAGAAGAGCTGACTAATTGATGGTAGTTTCAGAAATAAATGGGTCATAATTAAGATACACTGAGATAAACCAATCCCTAAATATATAGCTAGATACTTAACAGCAAATATATCCCTCCCCAGGGGTGACAGATGAAGACAATCTCTGGCAAAGCACTGATGTCTGTCGATCATGTTATCTCAGTGTATCCCCGTAAAATGTCACAAAAAAACTAAGCCAGATATTGTATCCCCTTAGAATGACACAAAAAAACTAAGCCAATTATTGAAGTCAGTCATTTTCTGCTTGTATTGAGACATCATCCTAGGTGAAGAAATTGCTGTCTAAGAGTAAGAGGGAGTGAGCCTTAAACTGGAAACACTTCCTCCTCAGCTTAAACAAGCAGGTAAGACTTGTTGCAAATTCCTCCAAAGCAAACTATGAATCCAAATTAGCTTCCTCAACTAAGGACAGCATAAGGTGTTCATTAGTTACATCCGTAACCTAAAAGGAAAGGCCCAGATTTGTGCCAAACTGGTAGTTAATGATACCACATATACTTAGCCTGTGGATATAGCTAACCTGTTAGCCGACAGGTTCTGTGAAAACTTTACTCCTCTGTCTCCACCACATGTACCCCATGACATCCCTGACACCTGTCCTGTACTTTGTATCTCTAAAGGGCAGGTCATAAATGCCCTCTCTAAGGACAAAAATGCATGTATGGGACCTGATAACATCCCAGATTGCATCCTACATGGCCACAAGCAAGAATTAGCAACACCACTGGGTACTCTTTTCAATCATAGTCTAATCACCAGCTTCATCCCATCTGAATGGAAGATGGCCATAATTATCTCCTTGCACAAAGGTGGTGCTTCCACTGACCCTGAGAACTGTAGACCTATTAGCCTGACTAGCCTTATCTGCAAGGCCATGGAGCGAATCATCATGGACCTTATCAACAAAGATACAGGTAATCTCCAAACACTTGACCCTACTCAGTTTGGATTTGTCAAAGAGAGATCATGCCTGTTAAACCTCGTGGATTTCTTTGAGACAGTCACCAAGGCCTGAACAAAGGGAAATCTGTGCATACAGCTTACCTGGACTTAGCTAAGACTTTTGATACTGTCCTCACTCAGGCATCATTGACAAACTCACCTAGCCAGGTATCAACCCTTATATCATTAGAGGGTTTGTTTTAACTGGCTCACTGATAGAACCCATATAGTTAAAATAGCGGAATCCACCTCCAACAGCAGACCTGTAACTAGTGGTGTTCCACAGAGATCAGTGGTGTTTCACAGGGATCAGTTCTGGGACCTCTACTGTTTGGAATCCATTTCTCTGAAGTACAAGCTAAAACTAAAGGTCTGTGGCTGACAAGGTTTGCTAATGACTGCAAACTGGGAGAGGTCGTAAAATCTCCAAACGATGTCAA
>NC_056739.1:891248796-891288796 GCF_019279795.1 Protopterus annectens
CTCTATGCCTAATGAGACTAAATCAGTCATCAAAAGCAAATAAAAGTAAATAAAATGGCATCTTTGGAACTGTAAGTACATTATATGTAACTGATATATATACCATTACAGTGAGCTATAATAGAGCAAAGAACAGTGGCACGTGTGTGTTTGCACACAAAGGTGCAGCAATGTGATAGGTTTAATTCCATTTATCGAGTTGTGCCTGGGATTATTATAAATCCTTTTCTAACTGTAGCAGGGAATAGCAGTAGCAAAAATACTAAACGTGATGGATAACAGAAAACCAAATGCTGATGGAAAGAAGTTCTCAGCCTTTTGATGCACCTTCACGTTATATCTTGCAGCCAGGTTCTAATCTGGAAACAGTCACACTTGTTTTACCTTAAGGGATTTGAACTGCAAACAGCACTGTTCTGTTTGATGCAGTTGACTTGTTATTATTTCGCGATGTCCTTACATTTTAGATACATCTGCTTGGATCCACAGAAGGCAGCCCACCATTTCTTTGTTCTGTCCCAAAGTTCACTTTTGCAGGTAAGCTCTCAGGATAAACACAAAATGCTGGTTTAAGCCAGTACCTTTTGGGTGCACAAAGGTTCATAATTTAGAAAATATCAGGCTTTTCCACTTCATATTTAGCTTGTTAGAAATGCAGAAGATAAGACAATTAAAGTGAGGAGAGACAAAATATTTGAATTAGCCTTTTGCGTTTGAGTAAGGAGTGCAATTATGTGAACTGCAAGCACATGTTGGCTAAGGCATTTCCAGCTGTTTTATGCTTTAATATGGTGATTATTTTGGTGTCTGATTGTAGCATGTACAGCCATTCCTGACGTAACACAGTTAGATGAATACATTTTATTCAGCAGTGTAAGCACTAGAGGGCCCATCCAATTGTAGCTAATCTAAAACAGCTGCATATTTTCTATTATTACACCACAAACAGAAAAAAATGACACCAAACAGTAAAAAAAAAAAAAAACAAAACATATTACCATTAAGCTTGAGTCCTGCTATGCAAAATAGACATGCTGTCTCAGACACTGACATACATATAGCTGATCTTTACAGCATCCCAAACTTCACAGCTAAAAATATTCTCACAGCAGTAGAGGATTATTTTACTTGTTAAGTTGATGGTTCTGTAGGGTGGCCACGGTGGTGCAGTGGTTAGCATTGTCGCCTCACAGCAAGAGGTTCTCCGGTTCGATCCTCGGCTGGGGTGCCTTCTGTGTGGAGTCTGCATGTCCTCCCTGTGGTCGCGTGGGTTTCCTCCGGGTGCTCTGGTTTCCTCCCACATTCCAAAGACATGATGCAAGTGGATTGGACACTCTAAATTGGCCGTAGGTGTGTGTGTGTGTGTGTGTGTGTGTGTGTGTGTGTGTGTGTGTGTGTGCCTTCTGTGGAAGGTTGGGCGCCGGGCTGGCAACTCGACACTGTAAAACTCCACTGCCAATCATGAGCGGACAGGTGATCCACTGTGGCGACCCCTAACCGGGAAAAGCCAAAAGAAGAAGAAGTTGATGGTTCTGTTCTCTGTTGGGATTTATTGACTGATTAATTAATTGATTGATTGATTGATTGATTGATTGATGTGGCCTGACTGGGTCAGAAAGAACCCATTTTCAGCAGAGGCCCAGGGAGAAAAGCTCCAGTTACAGATTCTGCTGTGCAAACATTATGAGCAGTGAAAGGCAGTAAGGTATAATCTTAAAAGTACAGTAATAGTGAAATAGAAATTCAAATAGTAGATACATTGTGATGATGTAGATGACTGCACATTTTTACATAATATAAGGTAAACATTGAGTATTTGCATATTAGATTGTCAGCATACACAAGCTTAGGATATCAGCTAAGTACATTTGTTAGGTGGGGTAGAGATGAGATGGCGAGTTAGGTGAGATGCAGCTAGTAAGTGGGTGTAGGAGAGATTAGCAGAAGGGAGGGGGTAGTATGAGGGAGGTAAGATAGGAGTAGAGTGGATGAGAGCAATGTAGCAATAGTATGAAAGAGGGAGGGAGAGCGTGAGTGAGGGAATTAGTCAGGAGTGGAGAAGATTAGCCCAGGCCAGTGCATGAACACTGCCAAGAGTTGTTTATGTGTTGTCTAAGGGATGTTTTGAATGCTGCTAGGTTAGAAGTTCTTCTTATTGGTAGTGGGAGTGAGTTCCAAACTTTAGCTACATAGTGTGAGTACAGGTATTGTCCAACATATTTTAGAGGGTTTTGAGATAGCGAGAAGTTTCTTATCTTCAGACATCAGGGTTCTGTTTGGGTAGCAAGGTTTGATGACGTTATTCAGAGCTGGAAAGGCCATGCTGTGGAGTGTTAGCATTTGGACAAATAGTAGGTGACTGGAGAACTGTAGCCAGTTTAGTGTTTGTAGAGATAGAGAGTGGTGTGATCTGGCTTTAGACTTGGTGGCAAATTTGTCCACTTAGTTGTTGCACTGTTCCATTTTAGACCTAGTGGAGTTCTGTAAGTTGGTAAGTGTAGGTGCTCCATAAAGCAGAGAGGGTAGAAGGATAGTTTTTGCAAGGGTAGTTTTGGTCGATGTTTGATGGAGTGTTTGTTTGTGTTGAGTGAGCCAAGTTTCTGGTGGGTTTTCTTTATATTTTGTTGAACATGGAGATCAAACTTTAAATTATCGTCTATGACAACACTTAGCAGTTTAGTGTGGTGGACTATTTCAATAGTAGTATTGTCCACAGAGTTAATTTTGAAATAGTTTAGGTCAGTAGAGCAGTTTTTTTAGTAAGAAAAGAAGCATTTTTTTGGCCTTTTTAGAGTTAGGGAATAGCTGGCAGTTAGGGAGCCAGGATTCAGCAGCAGAAAATGTTTGTTGTATAATGGTGGGAAGTTGGGTTGGTGTTGGAGAGATGCAGATTATTGTGGAGTCGTCTGCATATTGTACGAGTATTCCACTTGAAGAGGCAGTACATAGGTCATTTGTAAATATGTTGAAAAGTAGGGGTCCTAAGATAGATCCTTGTGGGACTCCAGTGGGGGTTACATAGAAAGGGGGTGATACTGTTTGACCATTTTACTGCTTGTTTTCAATCACATAAGTAGCTATGGAAATACTTGAGGGTGGGAGGGGTAAGGCCTAAGTTCGAGAACCAGTTCAGTAGTAATGAATGTGAGACAGTGTCAAATACCTTTGAGAGTTCAAGAAATAGAGCAGTTACAAAGAAGCCTGAGTCTCTAGCTCTGTTTACAGATTCAGTGAAGTCTAACAGGGCTGTTGATGTGCTGTGGCCAGGATGGAAACCATGTTGTATGTTTGTGAGAAGGTTATTTTGCTGTAAGTCTTTCATAAGTTGTAGCTGGATACATTTTTCAAATGTTTTGGAAATGGGAAAATGTATAGCTATGGGTCGAATGTTTGTAAGTTCATTAGGGTTACCTCCTTTATGAATGGGATAATGTTGGACTTTTGTAACATAATGTATTGCAATTTTAAGGCATTAACATTTGTAATAACAAATGTATCACTTTAAGGGCGGGTTATATCCGTTTTTTTGACACAAAAAAATCTATTTAAATGGCTTTCATTCATGAAATTGTTGTTCTGAGGAAGCCCACTTATGTTGGGTGAAAGCACTAAACAAGATACGAACTGTGTATTGGTTTTACAATAAAAGGATTGGTTTTATACAGGACTCGGGCAGAGTGGTTAGTCTGTGGTTTTAACGTTGCACTTTTGCATTAGGTTGGGTTCAACATTTTGTTATTCTGTTTTTCCAGATGTTAGTTACTATGGATTCAGATATAGATTGATTAGTCAGGATACTGACTGGGTAAGCTATGGAATCTGCAGCTAATTTTTGGTATGTGGGAGGGAGGTTATCTGTGGAGGTAGAGCAGGGTTTAAGTTTGTGCAGTAATCGTTTTATGAGGCTTATGGGTATAGGTGGTAGAGAAAAAGTTTCTGTCTAACAGTTTTTCAGAAGAGTGAGGTGTTCCCTGTATGCTGTTTATTTATTTATTTATTGACATTTGTAAACCGGGTTGGCCCAACTGGGCCAGAAGCCCATTTTCAGTGGAGACCCGAGGAGAAAAGCTCCAGATTACAAAGACATTTCAGATTGCAAAGACATTTCAGATTAAAATTCACCGTCAACAATTTACAGTATATGTTGTAGATTCACACAACAATATTGTATAAAAATTAGAAGTACAACAGTGGTAAAATAGACAGTTTGAGGAAAGCATGTAGTGCATTAGCAAGTAGTATTTATACAAAGAGATATAAAAAAGAATATACATTGCAATATTCTGGTTTTCCCTTTAGAAAGGATGAACCTCATAGGTAAGCACCTAGAAGGTTACTAGTTAAAAGATAGGGAGAGAATAATATAAATTTGCAAGTGGTGGGAATGTGAAAGAAGGAAAAAGAAGGGTTTAGGTGGGGGTCATCGGAGGGGCAAGTCTTGGAGTTGAGAAGGTGCAGTTTAAGTTCTTTTTTGAAGTGTAGAGGTTTGGTAATGGAGCGAATATGTACAGGAAGTTTGTTCCAAGCTTCGCCTAGGAAGCATTTATACAGAAGTTTTCCCACTTTTTTTTGGATGGTATATTTCCAGGAGTTGCTGGTTAGAGGTACATAGGGCCCTAGATGGGGAGTAGGTAGATATAAGGGAGGATAGAGCAGGGCAAGAAGATGGTTCATGTAGAATATTGTACAAAATTTGAAACTGAGATAGAAGGAGTTGGGGAAGTTCAAGCTATTGGAGAGCGTTTAATGCTAGGCAGTGGTGTGAGTTGTAGGGAGAGTTTGTGATGACTCTAGCTATTTTGTGGTATGTTTGTTGATGTTTGAGTAAGGTTGTGGACTGTATATCACATAGAACTGGGACAGTGTATAGAAGGGAGGGGAGAAGAAGTGCTTGAGCCAGGGAGAGTCTGGCATTGGGGTTTAGGAATTTTTTATTTCAATATAGTAATCTTAGTTTCTGGTGAGTTTCTTTTATATAATGGAGTATGTGATGGTTAAGCTTAAGTTCATCATCTATGATAACACCTAGGAGCTTTGTGTGGGGTTCTGGTTTAATGATAGAGTTATTGGAGGATGTAATAATGAAGGTGGATTTGTGATGAGAGAGGGAATGGGGGGAGAAAGAGCAAGAGTTTGGTCTTTATTGGGTTAAGGATGAATAGGTTATTGGACAACCACTTTTCAGTGGATAGAAAAGTGCTTTGTGTTAGGGTGAAAGTTCAGAGATATTTATGGAGGTAGAGATGAGAGTTGAGTCATCTGCATATTGGATGAGGGAGGATTGTTGGCAGGATGTATAGAGTTCCTTGGTGAAAATGTTAAAACAGTAGGAGACCCAAGATGGAATCTTGTGGGACACCGAAAGGGACTGGAATATAGGGAGAGCAGGATGAGAGCCATCTGACTGACTGCTGCCTAAGGGAGAGAGAGCTGGAGTACCACTCTAGGGAGTTTGCAGATAGGTTGAGATTAGCAAGTTTAGGTAGCAGTATAGGTTGAGACCATATTGAAAGCTTTGGATAGGTCAAGAAAGAGACAGGATATGAGCTGATTGTTATCGCGGTCCTCAGCAGTAGTATGAGCAAAGTATAGGAGGGCAGTAGTTGTACTATGGTTAGGACGGAAACCATGCTGAGTGGGAGTGAGAAGGTTATACTGTAGGAGATAGTTGAGAAGCTGTGAATGAATACATTTTTTGAGAATTTAGAGAGGGGAGGATAGGATGGTGATGGGTCAGTAGTTAGATGGGTCAGGTGAGTTTCCTCCTTTATGCACGGGAATGGTCAAAAAGGATTTCCAGATGAGAGAAACTGTAGCTTCTTGATTTGATCTATTGATGAGAATGGATACAGGATAGGCTATAGATTCAGCAGCTAGTTTCAGGAAGGTGGGAGGAAGATTATCAGAGGAGGGTGAGCAGGGTTTAAGCTTAAGAAGTTATTTAAAGGAGAGAAGTGGCAAAAGGGTAGAAGGAGAATAAATTGTTGTTGAGTGGGTGGGGGGAGTTGGGGGAGAGGTGAGGTTAGAGTTGTAGGGTGTGAGTTTTTGGATCATGTCAATGAAATGTTTGTTGAGGAGGGTTGCAGTCTCTAGTGGTGAATTATTTGGGAAAGGTGAGGGGCTGGAAGGGTGGCCTGGAGAAAGAATATTGTTTAGAGTTGACCAGAACTTACATGGGGTGGTTTTGCAATTGAGCTGGGTAGAGTTATAGTAGGATTTTTTATCTTTATTGATTTGTTTCTTGACAAGATTCCTTATTTGTCTATAATTGTGTAACAGGGGTTGTTCTTTTTTTTTTTTTTTTTTACTGACTGGGTACTAGTTTCAATTTAGTGCTGCTAAATTATCTGTAGAAGCACTGCAGAATCAAGCAGTTGAAAACAACTCCGCACAATTCTTGTTTGATTGATTGACTGCAGCAAGAGAAAAATAAATCTAATTTGCCCTTAAATTATGGCATTCTGTCTTCCCTCTATCTACCGTCCCCTTCCTTTTGTTCACTTATTTCTTATGGCATTCTGTCTTCCCTCTATCTACCGTCCCCTTCCCTTTGTTCACTTATTTCTTATGGCATTCTGTCTTCCCTCTATCTACCGTCCCCTTCCCTTTGTTCACTTATTTCTTATGGCATTCTGTCTTCCCTCTATCTACCGTCCCCTTCCCTTTGTTCACTTATTTCTTATGGCATTCTGTCTTCCCTCTATCTACCGTCCCCTTCCCTTTGTCTAATTTGCCCTTAAATTATGGCATTCTGTCTTCCCTCTATCTACCGTCCCCTTCCCTTTGTTCACTTATTTCTTATGGCATTCTGTCTTCCCTCTATCTACCGTCCCCTTCCCTTTGTTCACTTATTTCTTATGGCATTCTGTTTTCCCTCTATCTACCGTCCCCTTCCCTTTGTTCACTTATTTCTTATGGCATTCTGTCTTCCCTCTATCTACCGTCCCCTTCCCTTTGTCTAATTTGCCCTTAAATTATGGCATTCTGTCTTCCCTCTATCTACCGTCCCCTTCCCTTTGTTCACTTATTTCTTATGGCATTCTGTCTTCCCTCTATCTACCGTCCCCTTCCCTTTGTTCACTTATTTCTTATGGCATTCTGTCTTCCCTCTATCTACCGTCCCCTTCCCTTTGTTCACTTATTTCTTATGGCATTCTGTCTTCCCTCTATCTACCGTCCCCTTCCCTTTGTCTAATTTGCCCTTAAATTATGGCATTCTGTCTTCCCTCTATCTACCGTCCCCTTCCCTTTGTTCACTTATTTCATGAGATTTTGAGGGCTGTTGCAGATTCCCTTTCCACCAACTATTTTTTTTAGCTTACTGCAGGAGTTTACAACCCCTCTGTGAAAACGTACTTTCAAAGATACAGAAAGAAGTAACTTCCTAGAATCTGTGCCTGTATTCCTTCCTTCTTTCTCTGTCCTTCCTGTGCAGAATGCCCCTTAACTTTTCCTGACCTGATCATGTGCAATAATGTCATGCCCCACTTTTGTCTGGTCTCTGCAGGGACGATCTGCAGTATTTCTGTTTATATCTTTTTCCTTTTGTCCCATATGTGTGTCTTGAATCCTTCCTGAGGACTTCTTCTAACAGTCTCATGTCTCTCTGTATGATCTCTATTTTTTAAGGTTTAAAGGCTTATTACTTGCTCTGTTTCTGAGTATATTCATTATGTTTTAAATGCAGAACTAAGTAATGATTTGCTGGGGTTAAATAATTTGTATAAATATTTTTATATATATATATATATATATATATATATATATATATATATATGTATATATGTATATATATATATATATATATACACATTTAACATTTTGTTTGTTCTGTGCTTTTGGTTAGGCCTTAATTGAAATGATTTTCTTCTCTATTTTTAACACATCTGTTTGTTAGGGTGATAGTTTATAATCTCTGCTGTAGTTTCTGACATTGTAGTTTAAACTACTTAAAATTCTCATGCAATTATTCCATATAATAGCCTATTCAATAAAATTAGATTTATCAAGAACATTTGTTATCTGATGATTGATAAATATAAATATTTATATGGGAACTAGGTTGACTTCAGATGCCATTTAAATATATTTATTAAGTGTAGATGCTTATGAATATGTAAATAGTGCCTATAGATTTATCTCTGGTTGTGCTTATAAACCAAGTAGTATAAAAATTATATATGTAAGGCCATCAATAAGCAAAAGCCTAGGCATAATTTGATGTATGCATTGTGACTATTTTAAATACCTTTGTATGTACAGGTAAAGACTGGTAATATAATCTCTGTCAGCACATTGTCAATGTGTTTAATTTAACATCTCTTTTGGTATCCAAAGAGGACTTAACAGTTTATAAAAAATATATTTCTGTGGATTCTGTGTGGCCTTTAGTTAATACTTGGATATGTTTGATAATTGGGGATATTTCTCAATAAGTCACAACTAAGTAAGCAGGGTTTGTCTCTGTCAGTATTCAGAAATTGTATAAACAACTAACAATAGAGAAATTATAATTTTATGTGCAACTATAAATGACTAAGGGTATTCTGAAATGAATTTTCAATACACTGATATAAAATGATGCCACTGATAGTTACATTTTCGGCATAGATTCAACTAAAACCTTTAATCCAGTTAAAAATATATGTATTAGACTGCAAATTAAAAATGTATTACTTGGTATGCTAGAACAAAATTTGGATGAGCTGTTATACAAATCATTCCACTCATAGTTGCACATTTGTAAGAAAACTGCATGTTCTAGTTGAAGTGCAGACGTGTCGCAACCATGAATTTTAGTAAGTTAAAAAAAGGTTGTATCTGTGAGTTAATGACTTGTAATTTATCTGTACTTCTTAAATGAAAGAATAGCCCAAATAGTTAATTAAAGGTGAAACAATGAGGCTGAAATCTAAAGTGGGTTTAAGGGGAGAATTCCGAAATGCTGATTGTAGCAGAAGTGCTCAGTGTACAATGGGGGACTGATTCAAAGACCACTGTATCATTACTGAGGTATAAATCCTCCAGCAAGTAGTGCTACTGTGGTTCTCTGGGCAACATCACCTGCAATTGAGGCAGGCTGGGGATGTAGCCGCTATAAACTAAGCTTTGCCTCAGAGACTTAGACTGTGATGGAAGTAGAATGGCAGAGATATTCAAAGACAAGTTGTACCATGCTACTTCTGAACAGAGTATTGGGAACTGAATGTTGTATTGTATGGTGTACACCCATGGCAATAGCAATTCTGTTAGTATTGCAGCACATATATTCTGCAAAGCTGTGTGCACATGTGTGTGTGTGGGGGGGGGGTGTCATGATTGTGACTATATCACTGTATGTGTGTGTGTGTGTGTGTGTGTGTGTGTGTGTGTGTGTGTGTGTGTGTGTGTGTTGCTGTTGCAGCTTGCTGCTTACTGCTTATGCCTGAGTTTGCACCTCCTGTCACAATACATGTGGTACATACAATGCAACTCAGTTGTGAGCAGTGGTTATGCTGTATGCACATATCGGGCAGCCTCCAAATAATTTGCTTGTGCTACTCAGGTGGTCCTGCACATTTGCATAAGAGTTGCTTCTGTACCATTGCATGATGATCTTTGAAACACTTGGCTGAGCGACATGGTCATTTTAGATTTGCAGGATTTCTGAAATGAATGTATCATCTTTCAGTACCCCTCACTCAATATTTCTGAACTGTATTACTCTTAATATAAAGCAGTTTGAACAGTGTTGATGCAGTCTGCCCTCGGTAACAACTAAAAGACAGCATTTCAGGAAAAACTGTACTTTCTGCAGTTAATCTGTCCTTCACTGTCTGCCAACATAAATGCTATTCCCTTGTATTTCTTATGTGATATATCACCTGATCCAGAAATGAAGCCTGTTTTTCAGAAATAAGCATTCATATCTTTCCCATCAAATGTTTAGATATCTTGTTGGACTATGAGTTTTCCTTATGCTTGTCAAACATTGAAGCAGTTTCTGTCTTAGAACATTCTACGGACTGGTTTTAATGGTAATAGTAATAATACCTGTTTATTAACCAGGTAGGCCCACTGGGCATGCAGTCCCATTTCATGGTTGTGAGCAATGTCTGCTTAAGACATTAAGAGGTCACACAGCAGGCAAATGAGCACTAAGGGAATCAAACCCTGTACCACAGGAACTTCAGCTAATAACCATAGCTGTCTGTACCAGTTGCCAGACTCTTTCCTTGCAGTGGAGTTATGGAACATTTAACTTCCAATGTCTGCATTTTTGAACCTTTTGTTAAAAGGAGTTTATTTCTTCCCAGTTCAAACAAATGTCCATGTCTCTTGAACGTTATTTATTACTAAAGAACAGTAAATGACAGACTGTTCTGCATGACTAGTTTTTACTTTGGTCATATTCATTCGTTTCTAGGTCTTAAACTAGGTTTTAAAAACCACAGTCAACACAGTAAACATTAATTTTATTACAACTTTCAATGACTTCCTAATTATTTAATCTGCGCACATACTGTTCACAGTATTTTTTCAGGCAGCTGTTATCCAGCAGTGATCTTTCATGAGTCTAAACAGGTCTGTCTGTGTCACTTTGTTCTTGAGACAATTAAATAAAGTTAAAGTTATGACAATATAAATAAACAGTATATGAATAATATTTAATTTCTCTTCTGCTGAAATATGCAAAAGTCAGGTTTCTATCTAGTTATGCTGCATGTGATGTAAGCCGTAAGAAGAAATTTTCAGTGGCTTGTGTGTAGCATCATTTTGGAATTATTAATGTTGAGTATGAACAGAGAATATTGAATAAATAGAAGTACCAGAAGGGTGATCTTAGAGAAGTGCCCGGAGGTGTCACTAGGGCTAATGAGCTGTCGTAACAGGAGGTACGATTGTGGCAATTAAATCTTTAGGCTAAAAATAGGCAAAATAGTAATCAGAATCTAGCTGGTGGCATCTTATAGCGTTTTCATTTCATGTATACTATTCATTTCATAAGTCACTCTTTTTTTGAATCATAGACACATTTTGTGAAACAAAATATTTTGTTCTATTTTTAGAACATTATCGTATTCTGAATGTTATATTCACTTGTGAACAAAGGCCATGTTGTAGGATGTCACAAACCTAATCTCACAAGTGCCACTGTGGAATATTGTGTTTATGAAGATGTTAGGTATATTACTGTAATTTGCCTTTATGACAGCATGCTTTTAAGTCAGGTTCGGGAAGTTCCCTGATGTCATAGTGTGTACTTAATGCTTTTCCTTCTGCTTAGTAATGTCAGCTTCCAGACTGTGTCTCTGCACGTGTGCCATTACGCTTTTCCTTTTATAAAATATAAATAAGGCTGGACAAAATAAACTGAGACATGACAGTAGGCTTTTGTAGTGATTACTCCAAAAGTGTGTGTATATTTTATTTTGAAAACAAGTTCCAAAAGGCAGAGCAAGAAAATTTAGTGAGCAAGTTGTAGCTATGAGGCTAGGTGTGCCACCATGAGTAAAGAAGACTGCTGAAGATGAAGTTAGGAAAGTGCATAATGTTGGAAAATGTGATGACTTTGATGAATAGCTTAAGGTGAATGATATATGTGCAGCACTTAAAATATTGTGTTGTAGCAGATGATAGAAATGGTGATAAAAATAACGTGTCTGTTTTGCTGAGTTTCATTTGAGAAAGCCTGTGTAGTTTGCTGTGTAAGTTAAAAGCACTATTAAAGCCAGGAACAAAGACATTCACAGAAAGCTTGCAGAGTCATTTATTATTTAAATCTCTGGCGACAGCAGAAATATTCAGCTTTACAAGAGTAATTGGCATAAAGAGAAACATGCAAGAAATCTTGTTACTACCCTTGGGGTAAGATGTGGATGAAACATGTCCTGAGACAAGTATTCTAACTTTATAAGACCCAGGTGAAGACTGAAGTGGACAAACCATTTCAGGAAGGAATTTTGCCAAAAGCAGGTTGGAAATTCATATGTATCTCCTGTTGTGTCACTGGTAACAAAAGATGAATCAATATAAAAATGCACAGTAGTTGTATCTGGAGTTCCAATGCTATGCTTTTTAGTTACAGGAAGGGCAGTAGACCTATATATTTATTTATTTGTATGCTTAATTTGTTGCTCATGTTAGTCTGACTGGGCAGATCCAATTTACGATAGAGTTGTGAGGAAAAAGTGTTTAAAAGCAGTTAAAGTCAAGCTGTCATGCACACAGAATATAGTAATATAATGAAATAATTGGAAATGAAAATGAAGTAGAGTGATTGTACAGTGAGTAAGTGATCACTACTGTAATATAGAAATGAAGAGAACAGTAAGCTGTCCAACGTGGACTCTATCTGCACTAACAAACATCATCAGACACATGTAACCCTATGAGAAATGCTAAGGCAATAATGGTGTAATACATGCTAGCAGGTGCTGTTCATTGCACAGAGTACCTTGCAGAAGTATCAGCAGGGGTTGTCTGACTGGGCGATTTGTAGAAGCCTGCAGAAATAAGTGAACAGGTTCATACGTAGGTTACTAGGCTATTGGCGTAAGAGCCATTTTAAGCTTCGCCAGGCTTACCCCAAATTTAACAAAATATTGCTCACATGTTATCAATACCTGAAGGAAAAGAGTTACAATATGGGCTTGTATACATCAAGCCTTCTCAGGCTGCTCTTGTCCATGACAGTCATAAGTGCCAAATCAGGGGTAAATTTGCAATTTCTTTTTCATTAGTCCAAGTTATGTTTGAAAATGGTTAGGGATGAGCTTTACTTCACATGGATGGGAAGCCTGCTCCAGAGAAGGAGTAATCTTTGAGAAATGTACGTGTCCCTCCAGCATGTCACAGATGAGGTTTAGGTCCTCAGAATGGGTATTTCTGATAACATTTGTTTTGCAAATATGCAACAAATTCATCAGTGTGGGATCAGAGGATGACTTATAGACTATGCATAGATCACCACACAAGCAGCCTGAGTATTTTGAGAAGGTCTACATAGGTCTAGTTGTTTACTCCCTGTATTTCATTTTGTGAGGACCCTCTGTGGTCTCACAATTGGTTTTAAGTACATGGTCAGGTACATACTGAAGGTATGCACTACTCAATGATTGATCAGATGAGAGCAATGACCTCCATGGGCCTGAATGCCATGCCCTTACTTATAAGTTGTGCAACATAGAATGATTTTCTTAGCAGTGTAGACACACATTGTAATCAAACGACAGGTTACTGTCAAAATGCATTACCAGATCCCTGACTATTGGGTCTACTTTTAGAGGTATATTATCAATGTCACAATTTCCAGGATTAACCAATTTTTCCAAATAAATAAAAAATAGATAAATATAAAGTGAATAACATGAGCTGCATGCAATATTGACAATAGAAAATATAGTCAATTCAATCCATAACACTTATTGATAAGTTATTAAGTTGTCCAGGAAACTCCTACACTCCATCAAACCAATGGAAACCCCCAAGCAAGTGCAACAAAATTAAACACACAGAGTATAAAAATAACAAATTTAATGAGTTAAATGCTTTTATTTTCTCATACATAAGACTTCATCAGAACTAAATAAACCATCACCAATATACATTTCAGTAGTCGGTGCTCATATATTCTTTTGTGCAGTGACCTTTCAATTTTACCTGTATAAAAGTTCTTACTTACAAAACACATAGCCAGGTAGACTTCTTCTTCTTCTCCTTTCGTCTTTTCCTGGTTAAGGGTCGCCACAGCGGAAAAATGGTCATTTGACAATTGCCATTGTAGGAGTAGCATATAAGTAAGGTAGTACAATTTTAGAATATGTGTGTGTGTGTGTGTGTGTGTGTGTGTGTGTGTGTGTGTGTGTGTGTGTGTGTGTGTATAAATATGATATATATATATATAAATATATATATATATATATATATATATATATATATATATATATATATATATATATATATATATATATATATATATAAATTATTTTAATATACTAGTAACATCATTATTAACTGAGCCATTTTGCAAAAGCAAAGCTTTAGTAAAAATATTATTTCTAGCATGTGGGGCCAAAATGTTATGATTTGTAACATATGTATTAAGTAAACCATAACCTAAATAGGAGAAAACTCATCTTTTCTCCTACATAAACTGATTATAAATGTCCAAAACTAGCTCCTTCAGATAGTCTCTATCAAGAAACAGATCAATAAGTTTCTAACAGTCAATCAAAATGTCTACCACTCGGAAAACACCCTAGAAAGTCTAATGAAATGCCCTTTCACAATTCCTTTTTTCATC
The DNA here is from genome assembly GCF_019279795.1 of Protopterus annectens. NCBI lineage: Eukaryota > Metazoa > Chordata > Ceratodontiformes > Protopteridae > Protopterus > Protopterus annectens. The sequence continues at coordinate 891,263,081 of NC_056739.1, forward strand.
TTTAATGGATAACAACTCCTAAAATGTAGGAAACTATTACTGCAAGTTTTTTCTTATAAAAAGTAGATGGAAATTTACCAGAATTCTAATAAATAAGCACATCTAAATAAGTAATCTTATCATAGTGGGTAAACTTAAAAAATGTGGTAGTATTGTTAACATAAAACAAAAATTCATGTATAGTACCCGGACTATCTGACCATAATATAAATATATCATCCAGATATCTTACGTGTAAGCAGCAGTGTTTGTAAAATTTAGTGGAAAACATAAACTTTCTTTCCCAGCATAGCATGACTAAATCTAACAAAAACGATAAATGAAAACATTTTTTGCACAGGGAAGCCTCCCTGCACATCAAATTTAGATGCACCAACTCAAGGGTTGGAGAAACAAAAAAAAGAAAGAAAATTCCCAAAAGGAAGAAGTCACAACTGGAACATACTTAGAAACTGGATCAGCATTTATTTCATATGGAAAACACATGGTTCTAATCACATGGTATTATTCATCTCTAAAGATTTTTACATATACAAGGCCTTATGCTGGTATACTATCCTACTCTTAATCCCTTCTCTTCATATTGTGTGTGTGTATAAATATATATATATATATATATACATATATATATATATATATATATATATATATATATATATATATATATATATAATCTTTCCCCTCTTTTGGCTTTGTCTTTAGATATGGCTAGCAGATTTCTAGATGTACCTGGTCCTTGTTTTACCATTACTACACAACTTTCTCATACTGTAGACTAAATAGGAATCTTTTTTTCTGCAAAATGTTAAATGAATGTAACCAACTGTAAATTGTTTTTCTCTGTAAATCGTACACTGAATATAACTAAATTTATCTTGTATTCTCTGTTAACATGTATATGAAATATAACTGGAGCTTTTCTCCTCGGCTCTCAACTGAAAATGGGTTTCTAACCCAGCTGGACTAACCCGGTTAACAAATGTCAATAAAGAAATAATAAATACATAAAACAGCAAATGAGGAGTTGAACTTCATCAAGTTATGATTACTCACTGGCAACCTCATTATGTTTGCAGTAAGCAGATAGCAGAGAAGCGACAAAGTGGAAAAAGTGGTCAAAACAAGACTAAAAAGCAAACCGACCACTATAAAACACCAACCAGCAGCAATCCAGAAATACACTGACCAGTTGTGAATCCAAAGGTAGATTTAATAGCACCGCATAACACGGAAATGAAAAACAAGAATGGTGCTTTATAGTTGTCCGATTGCTTTTTAGATAACAGAGAAGCTTATAGACATATTTCAAGTAGAAGAAGGGATAAGCCTCCCTTACCACCACAATTTCAAGTACTTCCAATACCAAAAAAAAGAAAAACATACCTACCTATATCCCTTCACTTAGTGAACTAGTCCTTTGTGGTGACATACATCCCAACCCTGGCCCTTCTTCTCTCTCTCCCAACTCCCCCTACTCCACAAAATCCGTAGACTTCACCGCAATCAATCTCCAAAACATCAGAAATAAAGTTCCCCAACTGCATGCATGGCTAAATCAACATAAACCAGACTTTACTGCCATCACTGAAACCTGGCTAAAACCATCCATCAAAGATTCAGAATTTCTCCCCCCAAACTACTCCTGCCTTAGAACTGATAGATTACAAAAAATGTGGTGGCATTGCCTTACTATTCCCTAGCTCCTTTACAGTAATCCCATATTCCAAACCAGTTCCCCTTTTCTCCACTGCAGAGCTACTTGTTACCTTCCTAAAACTTAACAACTGCAAAACCGTTTGCATAATAGTGATATACATACCCCCAGGCAGTAATACTCCCATTCATGAAGACATTCGTGCCTGGACAGCAAGCAGCATAACAAATGAAACCATCATCCTAGGCGACGCCAACATTAACTGGCTAGATATAGCCACTAAAAACCCCTCTACTAATATTAACCTTCACATCTATACACAGCTAATCTCTGATATCACAAGACCCAGTCCAAAGGTATACAAAGGCTCTATCTTGGATTGGATCTTGGTTTCTGACCCAGACAAAATTACCACCTCAGGGACTCTCCCAAATAGTATTAGTGACCACTCTCCAGCATTCACAATATGTAAGCCCATCTCAATACCATACACCCACCAATATAGATACACAGTGACCTATCCCACTTCTTCCCAAACACCTTCAATGACATTCTACATAAAACCAACTGGAGCCGACTAAAATTTCTCCCACTTAACGAAGCTGTAGAATTCTTTAATTCTACATTTTTCAGGATCTTAAATAGTCTTGCTCCCCTACGGTTAAAAAGGATTAAGTCAAAACATGCAATTTGGCTTGCAAAGTCCACAAAGCAAGTAATGTCCCCTAGGGGCAAAGCTTGGAAAGCCTGGCAAAAAAAAAAAAAAAAAACTCTGTCTAATCTCAATCTATATAGACAACTCCGTAACCAGGCCAAACACCTAGTTATCAAAAACAAAAAAGAATACCTCCAGGCCATCTGAGGCCAACACAAACTAAATCCCAAGAAATTCTGAGGTGCAATGAACTCCCTACTTCACCCCGGATCTAACAACAATCCTTGCCCAAACCCTGAAAAAATGCCACCTGAAATAGCCTCTCTCTTTAACAACTACTTTATCGACACCATAAAAAAATTTACTACCACCTTCCCACCTACTAATGCCAACTCACCAGGTATTCCACCTTTGCACTTACCTACAAATCCTCTTCCTTCCTTTACACTAACACTCATTCTCAGCTCCACTATCAAACAACATCTTCACAAACTCAAGCCCTGTACTAATGCCCCTGATAGCCTACCTGCCAAATACTTACAACTCTCAGCCTCCACCATTGCATATCTTATCAGCAGCCTCCTAAACAGATCCATTCAGGGATCTTGTATGCCTGATGTTTGGAAAAAAGCATTTATTCTACCACTTCACAAAGGTGGCAATAACCCTGACATCTCAAATTTCCGCCCTATTGCCATTCTCTCCCCAATCTCAAAAGTTCTAGAGAAATGTATCCATACCCAGCTCCTCAGTCACTTGATACAACACCAGATACTCTCTCCCACTCAACATGGCTTTAGGCCAGGACATAGTACTAACACAGCCCTCATTTCATTCCTTGACATGGTAAACAGAGCACGAGATGCTGGAGACTTAGTCTCAGCATTATTTCTAGATCTTTTAAAGGCATTTGACACCATATCACACTCCGTCTTGTTTATTAAACTCAACAATCTCAGACTCTCTCCCCCTACCATATTATGGTTTACTAACTATCTCAACAACAGGCAGCAATCTACTAAATGGCTACATGCTTCCTCCCCTTTCATATCCAAGAAAACAGGCGTCCCCCAAGGATCAATACTGGGTCCCCTCTTATTCAGCATATTCGTCAGTAACTTTCATTCCTCTCTCATCCATAGCACAATCATCCAATATGCAGATGACTCAACTATCATCTGCTCTGCTAAATCTGCCTCCACTTTACAGCATCTCACCCAAGAAGCATTTACTTCCACAGAGACCTGGATGTCCCACAACCATCTCGCTCTTAGCCCCAATAAAACAAAACTTTTAATATTTACCCCCACTAAATCCAGCTCTGTGGACAAGTCACTATTCTCCATTCAATCCCAAAATAACAGCATTATTGAAGTTGTCCCCAGCACCAAATTACTAGTTGTCATCATTGATGACAAGTTAACATTCGACCTGCACATTTGCAGTAACATCAGAAAAAACATCAAAAACTAGGTGCCCTGTACAGGCACAACTATTTTCTCAGTTTCTCTGCTAAAAAGGCTCTAGCCTCTTCCTTCCTGCTTCCTAGACTTCTCTATGATGCTCCTATCCTCACAAAACTACAGTCCTCCTTGCAAGCAAAACTAGACTCTTGTTATAAGAAAGTTGCCAAATTTGCTACAAATGCAAGCTGTCTTACCCATCATTGTTCCGCTCTGCATCAACTTTATCGGCTAGAATCCCAACACTGTCTCACATTCCTACAACTAACCACAGCCTATAAGCTTATCTGCCACCCAGAATCTTGCCCTTCCCTTTCTTCCATTCTGCCCATGTATCATCCAAACTGGCTCCTAAGGTCCGAAAATAAAATGCTACTATCCATTGAGAAACCCAAGCTCTCAGCCAGCCAAATGTTGGATTCCTACTATGTATCTAAGGCATGGAATTATCTCCCCCATCACTCAGAGCAATTAGCAGCTTGACCGCCTTTAAAATCTCCCTCAAACTGCATCTCTCTTCTAAATGGCTATGCCTCTGTTCCCAAACACACAACCACAACTCTTGACTTCACCTCCCAGTGCTATACCTCTAACCTTTCACATTAATGTCCATCCTTCTCCCTGTCACTTTCATCGGGCCTATCCAACCTCCCCACTTATACCCCTCTTTATCTTTCACTCTTTACTTAATCTCCTCACAGCTACTCACCTGGAATTTATCACTTTCTTGTGTACTTGAATCCACCCTGTGCATCAATGTAAATAGCATTCAAAAACATATTCTCAGAAATTGTCTGTCTTTACTTGTACATATCAATGATTTTATTTTTCTTTATTCTAGCACTGTTGCCTCTGTTACACAAGTCTTGCAATATAATTGTACTATATGATTTTTATAGGTCAGAGATTGTACTTTTGTATGTTAATTATTGTATTTTCTTCTTACACCATTGCTGCCATGTACCAGTCTCATGCAATGTAACTGTATTGTACGATCTTGTTTTTCTTAGTGATTTCACTCTAATTGTATATATCTTTGTGGAGCTTTTCTCCCTGGGCCTCCACTGAAAATGGGCTCTTTTCAGGCCCAGTGGACTTTCCCAATTAACAAATTCAATAAATAAGTAAATAAATAAATAAATACATTTCTCCAGATTCAGTGTGCAAAACATTACAAGAAGCATTACAACATACATTACTACATCACAGCAAACCATTACAGGCATAACACCCGAAACATTTTATGAACCTAAGCAGTACTTTATTGCATAGAATTCCAACAGATATCAGTATTGCACAAGAAGGCTAGTTTTGCATCGGTTGGTTTATTGGACCAAAATATGAACTGAGAGTAGCATTTGAGTTATTGAACAAAAATATGAGTTCTCATCAGCATAGATATCTGCTACACCTGATGGCCATCATCATGCGTGTTGTTAGTAGAGTTGAGTAGTCTGATGGCCTGTGGAAAGAAGCTCTTTCTGAATCTGGTGGTTTTGCACCGCATACTGCAATAGCACTTGCCAGATGATAGGAAGGAAAACAGTCCATGGGTTGGGTGAGTGAAGTACCTGACTATTTTAGGGCTCTGCTGAGACATCGAGACAAGTAGATGGAAGAGTGGTCCTAATAATTTTTCTTGGCCACTTTCACTACCCTTTGGAGACCTTTCCAATCCAAAGCAGAGCAGTTTCCATACCATATGGAAAGACTGTTTGACAACATGCTTTCTGTAGTGCATTTATATATGGTTATGAAAACAGGAGGTGGAAGGTTTGCTGTTCTCGTTCTTCACAGAAAATGGAGACGCTGTTGCCCCTGCTTGACAATGGAGTTTGTATTTATGGATCATGACAAGTTCTCCGCGATATGTTATTCTAAGAACTTGGTGTTTTTCCCCTCTCCACTATTTCCCTGTGGATTGTGAATGGAGGGTGCACTCCATGGTTCCTTCTGAAGTCAACAATTTTCTCTTTGGTCTTGTTCACTTCATTACCAGGTTGTTGTTGTTGCACCAAACAATCAGTTGGTTAACCTCCTCTCAGTAAGCTGTTTCATCATCTTTGCTGATGCGACCCACAACTGCTGTATCATCTGCAAACTTAATTATGGGATTCGGACTGTAGCTGGCGATGCAGTCATGGGTCAGCAAAGTGATTAGCAAGGGGCTCAAGGCAAAACCCTGTGGTACCCCAGTGTTCACAATGATGCTCTCCGAGGTGTTCTTGCCAACACATACTCTCTGGGGTCTATCTATTTGGAAGTCTAGTATCCAACTGCACAGTGGGGTGCTGATACCCAGTTGAACCAGTTTCTTTATCAGATGCTGGGGGATGACTGTGTTAAAGGCAAAGCTGAAATCTATGAATAGCATATGCACTTAGCAGTTTTTGTTTTCCACGTGGGCCAGAGATAAGTGAAGTGCCAATGAAATAGCGTCTACCACGGAGTGATTAAATTGGTATGCAAATTGGACTGGATCAAAAGTTGCAGGAAGTCTTGATGTTATACAGTCTTTGACCAGCCTTTCAAAGCACTTCATTACAGTGGAGGTGAGAGCTATGGGGCAGAAGTCATTGAGGCTTGATGGTGGAGACTTCTTGGGTAATGGTGTGATGGTTGTGTTTTAAAAATGTTTGGGTACGTTGACCTCACTCAGAGGTGTTGAAGATGTCAGTGAGGACATTTGTCAGTTGATAACCACCGTCCCTGAGTACCCACCCCAGAATGTTGTCAGGTCCAGCCGCTTTCCTCTGGTTTACCCTGCATAAGGTCCTGCGAACATCAGCTGGGTTGAGACAGAGCACTTCATTGTCCTGGCTGGTAGAGACTTTTGTTGCTGCAGTGTTGTTCTTTTCCTCAAACCAGCTAAAATATATGTTGAGCTTGTTGAGAAATTCATTGATGTCATTGCACTGAGAAGATGAGGGCCTGTAGTCTGTTATGGATTGAATTTCTTTGCCACAGATGCCTGGAGTCTTTTACGTCTGTGAAGTGACTGAATTTTCTGTCTATAGGCATGTTTGGCATCCCTTGCACCCCTATTTACATTTGCTCTGACTAACCTAAGAGCTTTCTTATCCCCCGACATAAAAGCAACATTGCATGCTTTCAGAAGCTTGTACACCCTACTTGTAAGCTAGGGTTTCTGGTTGGCCCATATGGTGATGTTTTTATTGACTGTCACATCATCCATACACTTTGATATATATCCCATCACTGACTCTGTGTAGTCACCTAGGTTGATGTGCTGGTTTACAGTGGCCTCCTCTTTGAACATGTTCCAATGTATGTCTTCAAAATAATCTTGGGAGTGCTAAAACTGCTTCCTCTGTCCATATCTTTAATGGTTTCTTGGATGGCTTTCTTCTAGTTAATAATGGTCTATACACTGGTGTGATGCCCCTGCACTGGCCCAGTAATCAAGGAGCCTCAATCCTCACCACTGACAACAGTGAGGAATGTACACACTGGGAGGATGACAAGTACACACACAGTAAAGTGCAATTTCCCTTAAGAGCACACAGAGATCACAGTCTGGGGCTGGTTTCTCCCTCTTTCTCCATATCCCCAATAAGACTCCCACTGGCATAGCTGTAGGGTTGAGGTCTCAGCTGAGTGGCCAAACCAAGATCTCTAGTACCCTCGCTGTCCAACCAGTGCTTCATGTCCCTACCCAAGTAGCTGACACACACAGTCCTTGAGATTTTATTTATATGCAAACACACACACACACACACACACACACACACACACACACACACACACACACACACACACACACACACACACCTGGGAAAGGCTGGCACAGGTTTTCTAGCTATGCCCCCCTTCTTCCCAGACTGTAAGGTAGTTTTCACTGCCACCAGCCAACTCTTATCAACTGCCTTAAGTCCCTTAGCAGTCCTACTATGTATTGTCACTATTAATAAAAATGGTAGTCTGACCAACAGCAAAGCTGTTTAGGAGTGGCCTGTACAGTGTCACCAAATAGATATATAAGTACTCTAAGAGCTTAAATATGTCTCTAAACAGACCAACCACAATTGAAAAGGTTTAAATATATTTAATAATAAATAATAAAAGTACAAGACAATACTCAGTAAGTAATCAGTTACATCAGAGTTCAAAATCACTGGAAATATTTAAAACATTTCAGGACAATCTCACATAAATAAAGAAAACATCTAAGCTACACTTTACTATATTCCTGTCTGAATCTAAAAGAGTTACTATGCACTAAAGACTTACTTACAGCAAGGCAATTGCAGAGGTGAGTGGATATTTCCAGCTGATGTTGTTAGTTCAAAGACAAAATACAAAGTGCACAATCTGTCTCTCTGAGAGAGTTCTTAACTCATTCCCACCAGTACAGCCCTTTAAAGTGTGTACCGTTAACTCCCAGTGGGTGTGGCTTCAGCCTTTAAAAATGAAGTTATTACCTTAGAGTTCTAACAAACAGTCAATGGTAGAGGTCATATAACAATACAGTTGTGTTTACCATCATATATGCTTCAAGATAAAATATTCAGATACCTTGTATGTAGCATGGTTTTGAAATTATTAATGCAAATATGAACAGGCAATATTTGACTCCTAGAGGCGCAGTAGGCGGTAACTGCAGAAATGCCGGGAGACGTCGGCTGTAATGAGTTAAATTAATATCAAATATTACTGGGTTAGCTTGGATGACATCACTTTTTGCCACCTGGCTTCAGTTCCCAAGCTAAACCCCCTTTGTCAGAAACTAACAGAATTTTAGCATCTCCCTGTGAAAAATGCATAGCTGTCAGATGTTTGCAGACCCTGGAAGTCATAAAACAATAAAATAGTTCTACATCTTAAACCTAGTAATTACTTCTCTTTCAAGACAATACAAAAAAACTTCTGGCTCTAGACATTGTGTCTGCTACTGCACTGAAACTGAGAGATAACATCTCTTTTATTAAGTGGTTATGAAACAGTTTAATTTCAGCTATTTTCTCTGTGTTGGCATTGCTAACCCCACTGTGATGCTGCACTGTCATATCATATGCTTGCAACCCTATGCTGCATGTTAGCAACTTGGCATTTTGCTGTCTGGCTTGATGTAGCCATGTTAAGGGATTTTGGTCTGTAACTACAGTGAATTTCCTTCCATACAGATAAGGCTGAAGTTTCTGCAGTGACAACACTATGGCTAAACATTCCTTTTTTATAGCTGCATAACATTCCTCCCTGGGTTGGATCCTACGACTGAGATATACCACTGGGTGCTCTTCTCCCTCTGAGGAGACCTATGTGAGTACAGCCCCTACCCCATGGTTTGAAACATCTACCTGCACAACAAAATATTTGCTGTACTCTGGACTGGCTAACACAGGAGGTCCTCCCAAAGCTCCATTATGCTTCTGGAATGCCGCTCACATGCTGGGGTCCACACTACCTTATCTGGCTTGTTTTTCCTTGTCAGGGCTGTGAGAGGAGCAGCTATGGTACTATAATTGGGGACAAACTTTCTGTAGTACCCTGATGTCCCTAAGAATGCCCTCACCTGCTTTTTGGTAACAGGGGCAGGCCATGCCTGAATGGCTTTCACTTTGGCAGGTTCTGGCCTGATCTTACTGCTCCTCACTCTGTGTCTTAGGTAGGAGACCTCTGCTATACCCACCTGACACTTACTGAGCTTAATGGTCAACCATGCCCTCTGTAGTTTGTCCAACACCTCCCTGATATCCTGAAGGTGCTCTTGCCAGGAAGGGCTGTAGATAGCAATATCATCTAGTTAAGCAAAGGCAAAATCTCCTGCTCCTGCTAGGATACGATCTTCCAGCCTCTGGAAAGTCGCTGGGGCATTTTTCATCCCAAAGGGCATCTTCATGAACTCATACAAGCCAAAAGGAGTCACAAAGGCTGACCTCTTTTTAGCACTGAGAGTCAAGGGCACCTGCCGGTAACCCTTGGTAAGATCGATAGTGCTAAGGTACTTAGCACCACCCAGCTGCTCTAGGGCTTCATCTGTCCTAGGCATGGGGGTAAGCATCTGGACTCTGTGTGACTATTTAATTTCCTGTAGTCCACACAGAACCTGGTGCTGCCATCCTTCTGTAGTACCAGCAGCACTGTGGAGGTCCAGGGATTGCTGGACTCCTGGATTCCCCCTAGTTCCAACATTTCCTGTATCTCCTCCCTCAGAGTCTGTCTGACTCTCTCATATTAAACAGGCCCCATAAGGGCCTTTGGGGTCCTGTATCCACATGGTGCCTTACAAGGTGGGTGCATCCTGGTTTCCCAGTGAACATGTCCCCAAATTCCTGTAACACTGCTCAGATTTCTTGAACCTGGGTAGGGGACAGCTGTTGGGACATTGCTACCCCTTCCACTGAAGTGTCAGTCTGAGACTCACTGAGGAGATCAGTCACCAGATCCCCCTAGGACTCCTTCTGCCATCCACTGCAAATACTCAGCACGAGGGCCTCCCTATTATGGTAAGGTTTCATCATGTTAACATGATACAGTTTATGCCACCGCCTCTTGCCTAGTGGTTCTACCATGTAGCTAAGATCACTGACCTTCCTTACCACCTTGAAGGGTCTCTCCCAGGCTGCCTGCAGCTTATTGTATCTGATGGGAATGAGAACTATTACCTGCTGCCCCACAGCATACTCTCTAGCTCGAACATTCCTGTCATACCAGACCTTTTTCTGCTGTTGGGCTTCTCCCAGGATCTCATGGGCCAAGCCCATGAGTTCCCTCAGCCTTGTCCTCAGGTTTAGGACATATGCCAGAACAGACTCCTTGTGGGATTCTCACTTATCCTCCCACTCATCACGAATCAAATCTGGAGGTTCCCTCACTCTATGCCAATAGAGCAACTCAAAGGGTGAAAAACCTGTGCATTCCTGGGAACCTCTCCTGTAAGCAAATAACAGATGGGGCAAATATTTGTCCTACTCCCTCTTAAACTGGTCTGCAAATGCCTGTAGCATCATCTTGAGTGTAGAGTTTAACCTCTCAACAAGGCCATTAGTCTGGGGGTGGTAGGGGTGGTCTTTAGGTGCTTCAACCTACAGTGCTTCAACAAACAAGCCAGCAGGTCTGACATGAAATTGGCACCTCTGTCAGTCAGTATTTCTTTTGGAAAACCTACCCTGCTGAAAATCTCTAACAGAGCATTTGCCACCTTTTCTGCCTCAGTGGAGGACAGAGCCACTGCCTCAGGGTGTCTAGTAGCATAATCTACTACCAGTAGGATATACTTCTTCCCTGTGGAACTTGCGGTACTCAGAGGCCCCACAATATCCATAGCTACCCTCTGAAATGTCTCCTCAATCACAGGCAAAGGCTTCAAAAGTATTTTCATCTTGTCTCCTGCCTTGCCTACCTTTTGGCACTGCTCACAGGTCCTGCAGTACCCTGTTACATTGCCAGAAATCCCAGGCCAATAAAAGTTCTGCATAATATGTCTCTTGGTATGCTTGTAAGTCCATATGACCTGCAAAGGGAACATTATGGGCTATGGCTAGAAGTGCCAGTTGATAGGCTCTGGGCACTACAAACTGCTGTATTCTCTCACTCTCCAGCCCTCCCTCAGGGGTCCACTCTCTATACAGTAACCCTTTGTCCCAGTTTACAGATTCCCCTTCCCCTTGAGAATCAGGTGCCTCACTGGCTACCTCCCTCAGGCCTTGCAATGTAGGGTCTGACAGCTGAGCCTGTCTCAACTCTCTCTTTGTAACCTTCCCAGCTCCCCTTCCACAGGAAGTCTGGCATCCTCTGACAGGGGTGCTTCACTGTCAGCTTGGGTACTACTACTCACCTCTGCCCTTGCAGTCACTCTGTCCAAGGGAATATCAGTACCCACAAGCAGCTGTGGCTCACCTTCAGTCTCAATACTACTGGGTAGCTCCCTCCCTGAAGTAACCCCCTCACCAGTACTGGCTGCCAGTGTTTGTGGTCTGTCTGGGTCTCTCCTGGGCTACCAGACCCACATGCTTGTCTCCAAGCCTGATTGCATGTATCTGCATGCACACATGGTACTACATTATCAAAGTCATTCACTGTCAGGACCCCTGCAGAAATATCCTCAAACACATCTACTTGCTTGCTTCTTTTTCCACCCTCCCAGTCAAGGTGAACCCTAGCTAGAGGTATTTTGAATGGGGTCCTTCCTAAAGCTCTGACTGGAGTAGACTGCCCAAGCAAGTAGTGCTCCTTTTTAACCATTGCAGGCTTTACAAACCAAACACATAAACACACAGAAACATACTCGGAGGCTCTAAATAAAAATCTGCCTTAGCAGCAGAGACCTCCAAAGCAGACACCCAAGCAACTGCTACCCCAAAACAAAACACGTGCAACACATAGCTCACAAAGCCAGTGTGCCGAACAGTCACAGCCCTTAAGGCTAAACAACACACTTGATACACTAGTAATAGGTGACTCTATCATCAGGCACACTGACGTCCTGCTCACCAGGCTGAACAAGGAGAAGGTCATGGTGAGCTGCCTGTCGGGCGCTAGGATCCGCCACATAACACAAGCACTCAGGTCACTCCAAGGCAAGTACAAATATGACTCAGTCATTGTCCATGCTGGTGTGAATGACCTGAGACGTACCTCCCTGGACTACATGAAAAGAGACATAGAGGAGCTCTCTGAGCATGTAGCCCAGGCCGGTATGACCCTGACCTTGAGTAGCATCTTACCCTCACCAAGAATGATGCCACAATATGAAGACAAGATGATCAATTTCAACAATTGGCTTAAGTATTGGTGTCATTCAAAGGGGATCCAATGCCTGTCAGCCTGGGATGACATGCCTGACAAGCCACGATGCTTCGCTAGAGACGGCTTGCACCGGTCACCCCTGGGCTTTCGGATATTGGCAAAGGCTCTTGCTACCCCCATAGTGCCTTTTTTAGGCAAGGCTCAAAAGACAAACCCACCTCCATAGGTATCACAAGGGATAAGAAACTAAGAGTAATGCTACTCAACGCCAGAAGTCTAAACCTCAAGATGCACGCACTCAAAACTCTCCTTAGCATGGAGAACATCGATATCTATGCAGTAACAGAAACCTGGTTCAAGGCTCCCGAGAGCACCCCAGCACTACCAGGTTATACCTCATACCATGCTTTTTGGCCCCAAAACTTGGACCAAACCACAAAAGGAGGGGGAGTGTCAATATTCGTCAAAGATACCCAGACCTCCAGGTTGGTGGCACAGCACGAAGCATCAGAGACTATCCATGTGCAACTAACAGTGTGTAAAACTGCATTCCAGTTTATAGCCTGCTACAGACCACCCTCCCAAACCCAGAAACCCCACTCGGCCTTCCTGAGAACACTGGAAAATATGAAGGTATCTCCAAACACCATTATATTGGGCGACTTCAACTACCCAAACATAGACTGGGAGCATTACTCTAGCTCCAACACCCTAGCCCAAAGGTTCCTAGAATTTATAAACTCAAATGCTATGGAACAACTTGTTACCACTCCCACAAGAGGGGAAAACATACTGGACCTGATCATCACCAACATGGGGACTCTATGCTCCAGACCAGAAGTGTATCCCTCACTGGTAAGATCAGAATATAAACTAATCTCACTGGATATTCACATCCCGACCCCACCCCCTGCCCAGAAAACCACAGTGAAAAACTTCTCTAAAGCAAATTTCACACTCCTCGAAACCGAGGTGGAATCCTTCAAAGCCCCCGGGCCTGTGGAAAATACGGCCCAGACTGCAGAATCCTTTATAAACGCATTCTATGAAGACCTTCAGGAATGCATGGATCTTGCAATCCCAAATAAAACCAAGGCCCAATACTCCAAAGGCAGACGTCCTGTCTGGTGGACCCCAGCCATAAACAAACTAAACAATAGAAGGAGGACGCTACTACATGATAGAGCAAAATCCCAAAAAGGGAAGGCATCTCTGATCAGTATTAGCAAAAAACTACGGGCACTCATAAAATCGTCTAAGGCCAGCTTCGAGAGAAAAATTGCACAGGACACTAAGGATAATCACAAGGCTTTCTTTACTTATGTTAGGAACCTGGGTAGGAATTCCCAGGTATGCTCAGAATTAGTCCAAAATGACAAAAAATACACCAAACCCACAGACATTGCCAACATCCTAGCTGACATGTTCAGCGCAAACTCCCCCCCCACCAAAAGGGCAAATATCTATCCCAGCAGAGTGCTGCCCCCCTGACATCTCAGGTGCTTAGGTAAGAGCTACCCCCTCCAAAGCAAAAAACACAGCATCAATGGGACCAGACGGTGTCCCGGGCTGCGTCTTACATGAACTCCAAGAAGAGCTAAACCCAAACATAAAACTACTGTTCAATTTCAGCCTTACTACAGGATATGTACCCAAAGAGTGGCGTACAGCAACAGTGGTCCCGCTCCACAAAGGTGGTGCCTCAACGGATCCTGGAAACTATCGCCCCATAAGCCTGACTAGCTTGGTTTGCAAAGCTATGGAAAGGATCATCATGGACCTCATAAATAAAGATATTGGGGACCTACAGACACTTGATCCTACCCAGTTCGGCTTTGTTAAGGGCAGATCCTGCCTCTTAAACCTGGTCGATTTCTTTGAAACAGTCACCAAGGCCATTGACGAGGGGAAGGTGGTCCACACAGCCTACCTGGACCTCACAAAAGCCTTTGATACAATACCCCACTCGGGCATTATAGATAAGCTCACCGGCTTAAATATAAACCCCTATGTCACTAGATGGGTTGCAAACTGGCTCAAGGACAGAACCCACATGGTTAGAATTGCTGGAGCCATGTCAGACTCCAAACCAGTTACAAGTGGCTTCCCACAAGGCTCAGTCCTGGGACCTCTCTTGTTCGGTATATATTTCTCGGAGGTACAGGCCAAACACGGAAGGACTGTGGCTGACCAAGTTCGCAGATGACTGCAAACTGGGCGCCATAATTGACTCCCCAGCCGACACAAGCATCCTCCAAAAGGGCCTCATAGAAACAGACAACTGGTGCCAGAGCCATGGCCTCAAGCTAAACGCCAGAAAGTGTATAGTCATCCCCTTTGGCAAAAACAAAGTGCCCACAAATTACCACATAGGTGGTAATCCATTAAGTACAGAATAAGTAATTGGGGACCTGGGGACCCAAGTTGATAGCAATCTCTCATTTGACAACCATGTGGCCAAAGTGGTTAGAAGAACATTTTATATAGCCCACCTAATCATGAAGGGATTCACATCTAGATCAGGGGAGGTCATTGTGCCTCTTTACTCATCCCTCGTCAGTCCCATAATTGAGTACAATGCCCCTTTTTAGATGTACCTTACCAGACACCTGCAGCAACTGGAAAGACCCCAAATGTACCTCACCAAGAGGATCAAAGGGCTCAAACAGATGCCATATACTGCCCGGTTAAAGAAACTCCAGCTCTACTCAGTGGCATACCACTTGCTCAGAGGCGATCTGTGCCTGACGTATAAAGTCATGTCCAACCCGGAATTAATGGACATGCTGCACCTCAGAAAATCCAAATCCCATCGAGCTACGCGCTCGAGAGACTTGAACCTCAGCGCTGAAATAAATAGGACATGCTGGAGGGACTTATTCATAACCCAGAGGCTCCCTTCACTCTGGAAAAAAATCCCAGTCCAGGTTAGGCAGAGTCCCTCATTGACTCTCTTTAAGAGGAATCTTGATGAGTGGATGGGAGATCGTAGGTTTACCCCGGGTATCACTTCTGTGTCACTGTTAGACAGAGGCACAGTATACTAACCTCGAAAAAGGGCATAGCAAAATTAATTTAAAATGGGTGGTGAAAGCCAAACACACTCTGGCTAGGCTTATAAATGCCCTAGGGCAGATAGCCTAGTATGAACCTATGAACAATGGTTAGGTCAGACGCTGTGTCTCCCTTAGCAGTGGCCCCTTTCCCATCCACTGTGATAGGATATAACTTCTTAGGGTAGTTTGATAGCTTTGTTGTCTCAAGATAACTTACTGTTGGTGTTTTGTCATTCCGACTTACTGGCTCTCCCATCTTTCTTTCCCCACCTTGCCTCAGTGGACATCTGTATGCTACATGACCCCATTGGTTGCATTTAAAACATTTAACCCTTGGTCCTGGTCATGTACCTGGACTAGTGGCTTCCCCTGCTACTGACGGACTCTGTTGGGGCAGTCTGGGCTGCCCACCATGGGTTCCCTTAGACCAATGAGCAGCAATGGGTGTCCCTTTCCTGTGCAGTGATGCCCTGCTTGCTAGGTATAGGTCTCCCTTCTTTCCCAACTCATCTGCAGTATTGCATTGTCTATCAGCTAAACAGATTCTCATGTCCTCAGGCAAAGTGCTGATGGCTTGTTCCCTCACCAAAAGGTCTGCCAGGCCTTCACAAGTGGTGACCTGACATCCACTCACCCACCTATGAAAATAAGTGCTTAGTTCAGCAATATATTCACACACACTTTCATCTGCCTTGCGTCTGTGCTCAAGAATTTCTTTCCTATAAGCTTCAGGTATTAACTTAAAGCACTCTATAAGACAGTTTTTTACAGTATTATAATTTAAGCAATCAGTATCAGACAATTTAGAAATAGCAGTTACAGCTTTACCATGGAGTAAGGGAATAACGAACCACACCCAGAGCCCTTGGTCAACATTATACTGTTTACATACCCTTTCAAACATATGAATGAAACTATCTAAATTATCCCCCTCTGTAAATTGTTGAAGAAATTTACTGACCTGTGTTACTTCTGGGGTTCAGTTACTCCCTTCCCCATTACATCCAAGACCCTGGAGAAGAGTCAGTATCTCCTTTTCATGTTTCCTCTGCCTCTCATTCACCTCAGCTTCCAGACATTATAGTTTCTCTGCTACTTCTATTTCCAAACGCTTGGCATCCAGTTTAAGTCTCTTTAACTCCAGCCACATTTTTAAGTCCTCTGTGGAAAGGTTGAACTGTCCATTTTCTGAGACTGGTACATCTCCAAGGCCATGCCTGGTTGCCCTCCTGATTGTTGGTCTGCTTTGTAGCTGTCCCCAAGGCTACAATAATTTCTACCTAGTCAGGTTGGCATGCACCAGTCCTTTAGCCTGGCACATCACAGCCAACTGGCTCCTTGTCAGCTTGCTACACTCCTCTGCTGAAATGCTTGCCTGCTCTCCCTGACTAACTCAGCTAACAAAAAAAAATAAAACAATTGTGATATGAGACTTTGAATATTCACTGTCTGGCTGATTAAGAAGACAAACACCTTCCGTAGTGACCACTGTTTACAGGCTACAGGAATTAAATATCCACACCACTGAATCCTAATATGTAGATCACCACTACAAGTTAATTAATATGTGATGTGGATGGTTTACCTTCACAATTTTGAAAATGTTTTGTGTGAGTAATGACTTGCTTGAAAAACATAGTCAAAATATATGTTAGAGAACAATCACAGGAATGAATCAAAAATATTGTTGACATTTTTTTGAACTTACCTCGACATCTGGTACCATTAAACATACGTTTTGCAGGTGGGAAGCCCCCCACACCCTCGCAAATTATATATACTAACTCTGAGGACACACTACAGTGAAAGAAGAGGTACATGTCCCAATCCCCCACTGTTATGTGATCTCTACTCAGAATGCCGAACTCACAAAAGTGTGAATGCACACTGGCATTCGCTCTTTTTTGTCTTTGACATCTTTTGGTTTGCTAATACGAACCCTTGAAAATAGCCTTTCGCACATTTGCAGTCACAGATGTGCACCTCGGCATTGTGATGTTAAACTAATTAATATGTGATGCCCCTGCACTGGCCCAGTAATTAAGGAACCTTAGTACTCACCGGTGGCAATAGTGGGGAACGTACACACTGGGAGGATGACAAGTACACACACAGTAAAGTTCAGTCTCCCTTAAGAGCACACAGAAATCACAGTCAGTCTGTGATTGGTTCTCTCTCTTTCTCCAGATCCCCAATAAGACTCCCCACTGGCACAGCTATAGGGTTGAGATCTCAGCTGAGTGGCCAAACCAAGATCTCCAGTACCCATTCTGTCCAACCAGTGCTTCGTGTCACTGCCCAAGTAGCTGACAGACACACTCCTTCAGATTTGATTTATATACAAACACACACACACACACACACACACACACACACACACACACACACACTTGGGAAAGGCTGGCATAGGTTTACTAGCAGTGACCCCTTCTACCCAGACTATAAGGTAGTTTTCACTGCCACCAGCCAACTCTTATCAGCAGATTTAAGGCCCTTAGCAAAGGGTGTCCAGTCCTACTGTGTAATGTTACTATTAATGCAAATGGTAGTCTGACCAAGAGCAAGGCTATTCAGGAGTGGCCTACCCTGTACAGTGCCACCAAATAGATATGCAAGTATGCTAAGAGCTTAAATATGACTCTAAACAGACCAGCAACAATTGAAAAGTTTAAATTTATTTAGTAATAAATAATAAAATAAGACGATACTCAGTAAGTAATCAGTTACATCAGAGTTCAAAATCACAGGAAATATTTAAAATAACATTGAAGAACAGTTTCAAATAAATAAAGAAAACATCTAAGCTAAACTTTACTGCATTCCTATCTAAATCTAAAAGAGTTACTATTCCCTAAAAACTTTCTTACAGCAAGGCAAGTGCAGAGGTGAGTGGATGTTTCCAGCTGATGTTGTTAGGTCAAAGACAAAGTACAAAATGCACAGTCTCTCTCTGAGAGAATTCTTAAATTAATATCAAATATTACTGCTGGGTTAGCTTAGATGACATCACTTTTTGTCACCTGACTTCGGTTCCCAAGCTAAACCCCCTTTGTCAGAAACCAACAGAATTTTAGCATCTCCCTGTGAAAAATACTTAGCTGTCATATGTTTGCAGATCATGGAAGTCATAAAACAATAAAACACTTCTACAGCTTAAACCTAGCATTTACTTCTCTTTCAAGACAATACAAAAAACTTCTTGCTCTAGACATTGTGTCTGCTACTGAACTAAAACTGAGAGATAACATCTCTTTTATTACATGGTTATAAAACTATTTAATTGCAACTCTTTTCTCTGAATTTTTTTCAAGTTAACCTCCTGTATTCCAGTTTTCATTAAAGATATACATCTAAACAGTCACAGTAGTGCAGGTACATTCCTGTTATATTCCAATGAAACATGCTGTGATTACATTTTAGCTCAGTACTTTACACACACTTCTGTATAAATCATATCAATATTCATAAATCACAAATAATTATTTACAAAATTCCAGATAGCTGGGCTGGCAGTATTTCCCTTTGTCACAGCTGGAACTAGCTTTATATAGAGAAATGGTCTGAGTTTCCTCAGGTGTGGGTATGGCACTGCCTTAAATGCTTGTTTCACGTTGGCGCAGACCTTATTCAATATGTTCTCACCCCTAGTTGCAAATTCCACATGCTGATAGTAATGTGGTAGAACTGACTTCAGATTGGCCTGATCGAAGTCTCCCGCTGTTATGTGAACATGGTCCTGATTCTGGTTTTGCAATTCACTGATCAGCTGGTATAATGTTGCCAGCGCTTCATTTATATTAGTACTGGGAGGAATGTATTCAGCTGTGATTCTAACCCCATTAAATTCCCTGGGCAAGTAGAATGATCTGCATTTTAGCGACATATACTTTATATTTTCAGAGCAGTGAGTGAAGACCATCTCGTTGATGTAAATACAGACTCCTCCTCCATGAGATTTCCCACCATGAGTCTGGGATCTGTCTGCTCGAAGTAATGATAGCCCTTCCACATAAACTGCACTATCATTAATGCTGGAATTTAACCATGTGTCTGTGAAGATAAGCACACAACAGTTTCTCACCTTGTTTTCAGTAGTCAGCTGTAGTCGTAGGTAGTCCATTTTGTTTTCTAAGGAGCAAATGTTTGCCAGTAAAATAGATGGAAGCACAGGCCTGTAGTGTTTAAGCTTTTAATCTGGCAGTGATTCCAGCCTAGGATCTGTGTTTTAATGATCTTACACATCTCTTTCGTCTTCTCCTCCTTCTGTAACTGGTAAAAGTTGACTCTGCTTGCAGATAACACTTTGGGCCATGTTTGAGCATGATTCTTAACTTGCAAAATTCATGGTATATTGTAGGCCTCACGGGCCCCGCAGAGAGTAACTCAGCAAGCCTTTCACACAGGTAGCTTAACAGTCGAAGTTCTAGCAGGGGATCTCTGCTAGAATGTAGCTTCATATTTGTATTTTCATCCGATCCTGTTACTTCCTTTAATTTAGACATAAAATTAAACACATACTGCACATTTTCCTGACAAGTTGGAGCAGCCGCAGCCACACTGGGCACTACCATCTTGAATAGTATTAAGAAGATAAGTACTTAAGTAAAGTATTAATCACTAGTGAAACATGTAGGGTGTGTGTGCTTGTGTGACTGTGTATATGTGTGTGTGTGTGTGTGTGTGTGTGTGTGTGTGTGTGTGTGTGTGTGTGTGTGTGTGTGTCTGTACATTTACCTATGCATGAATGTATGTGCATATAAGCTACTTAATGAGGGAGGCAATTTGCTGCAGTGATGGAAAACTCGGTATGGAGAAGCATGTTATTTACAAGAAAGGTTTTACCGCAGAGTGCAGCTGACAGCACTTTGACAGAGGTTTTCATGTATATATTGATCTCAGGTTGGTATCAGCTGTTTACCTGAGCTGCCTTTCAAAAGTATAGAACCTGTTACTGACAGTCCAGACACTTCAAAAATGATTGAATTTCACAATTGGCCATTATACCATTAAAGAATTTTTGCAGGGTGGCTTCATCATCCTCAGGCTTTCAAAAGGCAACCATGCAAACTGAGAAGCTGCAACAAATAAGAAAACTTGATGGTCGTGGGAGTCTTCTTTTGGTAGCAGACTGGTAAAATAACAAAAAAGCAAGCAGGCTATAAGTACTCCAAACCACACTATTTATTGTGAGCGCTTTCTTCAGAGACAATGCTCCAACTTCATCAGACAAAAGAAAAGACAGTTAACCACTTTATATACTTACAAGTGGATGCAATTAAACCAATCACAAATTAACCATCAGTAAATGTAGGGTTATAAAAACATCTAACTCCATTGTGGCATCAGTAAACAATTCAACTAATACAATATATCTTCTCCATTTACAATATGTATACTTAAAACAATATACAAAACATATCAGAAATTGATACATAAATACATGCTTATAAAAAATATATACGTTAAAGATTAAAAATTAACAAGGTATAATACCCTTTCAGCTAAAATACTAGGGGAGCAAAACACATAGTTGATACAAGTGTGGGTAATTATATAGTAAAAATTAAAACTTGAATGATTTTTACTTAATTATTCCTACATTTAAAAATGCAGCTTATGTGCATGAATATATATATGTGTGTGTGTGTGTGTGTGTGTGTGTGTGTGTGTGTGTGTGTGTGTGTGTGTGTGTGTGAATAAAAGACCAAAAAACATGGTCCAGTAGACAAGTATATATAAATGCAACTTTATGGTAAATATGACACTGATGGTAGGTAGGCAAACAAAGGCCAGTGTGACACTTACTGTAGAAAGGCATACAAAATATACTTAGTTAGAAAAACTGAAGTGCTGGTGCACAAGCTATAGGCACTACTTAGCAAGTGCTTTAAGCTTTAAAAGGCATTTGATTGATACATATTCGTTAAGCCCAGGAGATATGTGGGCCAATGTGCGAACTTGCCACATAAGCTCACATTCCTCAAGTTTAAGTTCCCATGGACCTGCTCGTATATTATGTTCTAACTGTTGTATTACTGCAAACACAAACTTGTGAGTGGGGTAATCTAAAATGTGTTTTGCCAATGCATTTGTAGTAATCTGTTTGTGTATGCTGTGCTGGTGTTCGTCTATCCTTTGTTTTATTTTTCTTTCGGTTTTGCCAATGTAGTATGATGTGCACCCCTCGCATTAGGCTACATAGACTACCCCTTTGGTGTCACAGTTAAATTTGCCTTCTATATTGTATGTTCCATCCCTAATACAAAGTTTATTGCCCGTCTTAATAAATTTACACTGAGGGCAACTACCACATTTTGCCATACCAAAACTACCCTTACATATATTTCTCTGTTTCTCTAACAGGCATTTCATATTGGGTCCCCTCCTATACATAAATCGTGGTGCTGCTACCAATATTTTATTAAGACCATTGTCTTCCAAAATGATGGTCCAATTCTTAAGAAGAATGTCCCTAATGTTTTTGGAATCTGTAGAATAGGTAACAAGAAGTCTTGTGCCTGTATCAAGTGTTGGGTTTGCCCTTTTTTGAATTGGCTGTTGAAAAGATGCATTATGTATTGCTTCATAGCCTTTGTGTACAATAGGTCTAAAATACCCTGACAGCCTTTTAGTATTTACCTCATGGAAGATTTGTTCAAGAAAACTTAGTGGGTACCCTCTCTTGAGGAAGATAGATTTTAACAAATCGCATTCTATCTTGTAATCATTATCACTCGAAACCAACCATACTAGCAGCCCTAACTAGCTGTCCCTTGACAACCGCCTTCTTTTGATGGTAAGGATGGCTGCTTGAAAAATGTAAAAAAGCATTTGAGTAAGTGGGTTTACGATAGATAGTGGTCGCATATATACTAGTCGCCCTATCTTTAAACAGATATACGTCCAAAAATTTAATGGAATCTATGCCCACTTGGAATGTAAATTCCAGAAACTCTGTTAAAGTGGTGATATCTGCAATAAAGGACTCTATACAGGTAGCCTCACCTTTCCAAATGAAGCACATGTCATCCTGGCATTTTGTATACCAAACCACGTAATCTTTGAACATTGTGTTGTTAAACAAAAAAACTCTCTCCCAATAGGCCATCACGCAGTTGGCGAAACTGCTGCCACAGGGTGAACCTGTTTTCTGAAGAAAAAAATTGCCCATTAAACCATAGGAAATTGTTAGACAAGACTATGTTTCGAAGGGTTTTGATGACATAAATTTCTCCACCATCCGTCCCTTTCATGAGCAAAAATTCTCTAACCCACTCAATACCTAACTGTTGTGGTATCACTGTGTAGAAATCTTTAATATCTACCGTGAGGAAGATAAAATTCTCATTAAATTCTAAGTTGTGGATTTGTGGTTCAGTTTTTATATAAGGTTTTAACTTATTGTCCACAAATTAGCACTTGCATACGTAATAGACCCTCTCCCATCCACTATGGGTCTGAATGGGGGGTTATTCAAGTCCTTGTGGATTTTAGGAAAACCAAAAAGCGTTGAAATACTGAAGTGTGTCAGTGTCTATGCTCCCTTCTAGAAATAAATCATTAACAATGCTGTTAATCCTCCTATAAGCGCCATTAACTTCATTAAGGCTGACATGCTCGTAAACATCACTGTTTAAATAAACTTCCATTCGATTTATATATTCTGTTTGGTCCATAAAGACCAGACCTTCGCCCTTGTCAGGTTTCATGACTCTGATGTTACATAAATTTAACAAGTTAATGAAATTTAACTCGTCAGAAAAAATATTCTTTTTAACATTCATGCTGTTCGAATTGTTGGATAACATAGCTCAGTCCATCTCACAAACTTTTTCAAAGATAGCCAAAGACTCTTGAAGGGGAGGGTTAAATAAGCTAGGCACTCAAGTTATTAGTGAGTGAAGAATTAACACCCATAAGACATGTCAAGTTAACTTTGCATACAAATAATTTCAAATCAATGACAGTTTTGACTAAATCGGCCCTTCTGTCAGGTACAAAAGAGAGCCCCTTGGCAAACACATTTACCATGTCATTATTAAAGCCAAGAGAAGTAAAATTAAAGATTTTAAAATCTCCTTCCGGACTTACAAGAATTTTTAAATTGTCCTGATTCATCTCCTTCACCGATTCTGACATCTCCTCTGGTGTCCCTTGTTCCTGCTCTTCAGCCATTGATTGTGTTGGTTCCCCCGACGCTTCTGAAAACCCTGTTGATTATTCCTATTCACATTGTTGTTGTTATTTGCAGCCTCTCTTTGTTGGTGGTTATTAGTTTGCTGCTGATTATTCCTAATCTGCTCGCTGCGCCGTACTGAAGGTGTTTGTATGTCCGGTTCAACAATCTTTATTCTGGCAGCAGAATTCAAATTGTCCACGTCATTGAGTGGGCATTGCTCAAATGAATCATGAGCATTCACCATAGGTTTAGAGGTTTCCAGGGGCGGGGGATAAGCCATACCCTTTGAATAATCATTAATGTCTCTTACAATTTTCTTCTTTTTAGTCTCAATGGCTTCTGCCAGACTGGAATCTATACTTGAGAAAATCCTGCCATAATCGAATCTGTACCTTGCAAGGTCCGTGTCCCTAGTGATAGTATGCTCAAACATTTCAAGCTCAGACTTGAGCGACTCAATTTCCAAGGTATAATATTTAATGAGCATTTTTTCGAAATTCTACACCTTACTGATCAAATAAAGTGATCAGTTCCTCATGGAACACAGAATTCTTTACCAGCCCTACTGGATAGCGCCTTTGGCATAACCCTTTGGGCACAATCTTTTTAGAAACAGATGCCTGGTGTCAAAGCCATGGCCTCAAGCTCAATGCCAAAAAGTGCATTGTCATCCCCTTTGGTAAAAACTCTGTACCCATGAACTACAACATAGGTGGTAGTATACTTAACACCGAAAGTGTGATAAGAGACCTTGGGACACAGGTGGACAGTAATCTCTCCTTTGATAATCACATCGCCACAGTAGTCAGGAAATCCTTCTACTTGGCACACCTCATCACAAAAGGTTTCTCATCCAGAAAAAAAGAGGTCATTGTTCCCCTCTACTCATCACTCATTAGACCCATTATAGAGTACAGCGCCCCTTTTGGTATGTACCTCACAAGACATCTACAACAACTGGAAAGGCCGCAGAAATACCTCACAAAGAGGATTACCGGCCTCAAACAGATGCCCTACGCAGACAGTCTCAAAAAACTCCAACTTTACTCCATCGCATATCGCCTACTCAGAGGTGATCTCTGCCTAACATACAAAGCTTTGTCAAACCCAGAGCTGTTGGACATGCTCCACTTAAAGAAATTCCAATCCCTACGAGCTACACGCTCTAGGGATCTAAACCTTGTCACCACAATAAACAGAACATGCCAGCGGGATAGATTCCTGTCCCAGAGACTTCCCATACTCTGGAATAAACTACCTATCTATATCAAACAAAGCTCCTCATTAGCACTCTTCAATAAAAATCTTGATGATTGGATGGGAAATAGGAAATTCACCCCGGGGATCACCTCTGTGGCTCTGCTCGACAGTGGCACAAGAAAATAATTTTCTTGGGTGGCAAAAGCCAGGGTACCTTTTTGGCAAAAGCCAGGGTACCTTTTTGCCTGGGCTTGTATAGGCCCCAGGGCCAATACCCTAGTACCTACCTATGAACCTATGAACCTATGAGATGCACTCATGAAAATAGGATACCTCCAACTGTAATTGATGGCATTTATAGAGTTTTTGTTCAAAGTCATTAAGATGTGTTGTGATAGAGGTAACAGAATTATCAGTTCCAATGGGCGCACTAGGATTAATTACACTATTAAAAAATGAGGCATCTCCTAAATAAGTTACCATAGAGGGAATAGCCTCAGCTCTCATAGCATTCGATGCCTGTCCTGGTTCAGCAGCTAACAAGCTGTTTCTGCCATCAAAGTTAGCTGAATTTTCCTCATTCTAAGTTGTTCTCAATGTTGCAGTTGATACCTTGGAGAACATGAGGGGCTGACCACTTAAACCTGGGCGGTTAGTTGCTGACCCAGTTGGTCTTTGACCACCGATAATGTTCCTATCATCCATCCATTGTGTTAAGGTATCAACTCTATTGAGTAGCTCCTGCACCAAGGCAGTAAGATTACCAACAGCATTTGCCTCAGAGGTTGCACTTGGTGAAC